>NC_040884.2:2614718-2744287 GCF_900634795.4 Betta splendens
ACGTCGGTGGTTGGGGTTCGTTTCCTTCCAGCTTGTTCTCGTCTAGAGAAAAAACACTGCAGTTCAGCGATTTCGTCCCTTCGCTTGTACATGACGTCTGCTTCCTTGGCAGAAGGATCCCGTTTTAAAAGGTCCACGGTTAAATCCAAACAGCAGACTGTGGTTAAGTCGTGGGAACGTGCCTTTTTTTGCTCAACTCAAATGCAGCGTCTCCAGCAGCTCCAACTTCCAAGCAGCTGTAAAGTGAAGACGTCATAAACGATGAGTGTTTATCCTCAGGCTGAGAATCCTGGCACCTCACCGACAATGTGTGTGTGTTTCAGTGTGGCCTCAAACAGTCGTGACTTAACGCTACCTGAACACACTCGTCTTCTGCCTATTTAAACAGCGGCTGTTGAATTTCACAACCAGCTCATAAAGGAGGCAGAAACGTGTCGAGGTCCACGGGAAGATAAATAAAGGCTGTGTGTGTGAAAGGTAAATAAAGTGTTGGCATGTGGAAGACCTCATAAGTGTATTTAGTACAAACATGAACGTCGTGGCTGCATTTTTCTGTGAGGAATGCCATTAAAATCCCACAATCAGTAGCAGGAAATGTGTAAAAGCGTAAACGTGGTCAAAACAGCAGATTTTTGGAATGTGTGCATTCAAACCCATAAACATAAATGCCACGCGGTTCTGCAAAAGGTCTTTAAAGCTCTTAAAAATGTTCTGGAAGAAACAAAGTTGGGGTAAAAACTATTTAATGGTGTTAGAGGTTGTGTCTCTGCAACCATGGTATTAGCTGCTTATGAACACGGGGGGAAGAAAAGAGCTTCGGTTCAGTTTTAACTCAGAAATCATGAAACTGAGCACGGCTTCAGGTTCTGGCTCACAGGTTCTGGCTCACAGGTTCTGGCTCACAGGTTCTGGCTCAGAGCGTCTGCATTTAGGTAGAAATGCGACGCTGCCTGCTCCTCACCTTTAAGCACCAGCTTCATTTACAGAAACACAACAAATCAAACGACGTGATGCCGCTGAGTCGACTACGGACGCTGGACTCTTCTGGATCCGGATCCTTTAATAAAGTAGCTTAAAATCCCTCTCCTCCGCACACAGAGCCATTATCTCCACTGTGGAAAGGAGACGAGTCCACTGACGTTCACATCATCGGCCCCAATACCAAATGTTTCTGGGCTCCCGAACCCAAACAATGCGGGCATCTGCTGCCGGAGCAGTTCTTTAATGACACACGCGCTCACTCTCCATCCTTCGCTCACCCACCCAGGCACTAATGTAAATGAAAAGCATGGCGAGCCGGTGCGCTGCTAATGTGTGGACAGGGACAAAAAGCCGGGTCTGGGGTATTGTATTGGTCCTGTGACACACATCCCAAGCTCAGCACACACACGCGCCCCTGTCCTCCTCCTCTTCCTTGTCCTCCATTGATGGTTCCTCAAAATCAATAAAAATGATCTTGGAGTCCATCCACCATTTGGCTGCATCATCTTGGCCTTCTTTAGAATATAGCAGCCATACTGTACAATGGGCCAGCTGAGCGCGTGTAATTTGCCATTGATTTCCCCCCTCCTCTCTCTCTCTCTCTCCCTGACTCCTTAGCCCCTAGTCACAAAAACCAACTTCATCATACACCCTGTTAATGCACATGCACAATAACCCTCTTTTCTCCTGCCCTCTGGTAATTTCACCCTCTTTATCTTTTTCGCTCGCTCTCTCGTTCCTCCTTTATCTCCCGTGTCGTCCGCTCCCTACTCCTGAAATCTCTTCACAGGTCACTGTTCCTCCGCTGCAGTAATGGACAACTTGAGCAAATGTTGTGTGGCCCAGCTTGTTCCATTTCTCTACTTCTTTTCTTCCTCCCAAGTGAAGGTCCCACGTTTGGACGTCTGAAAACATTCCTGGTTTCATGTGTGGAGTCTATTTCGTTACATAGTGACATAACTGGAAGTTTTTGTTTTCTTATTAATCCTGGATCATTTTAGTCAGAACTCCTCACTCGCTCTTCTTATGAGTTAAAGCAGATTTTGGGTGAATCATGAAAGTTTTGACAGTTACTAATAAACAAAAACAAAATCTGCTTTATTGGCTCTTGGAAAGTGGTTTGTTAAGGTAATTCTAAGGTCACAGCTCAGTAATGAAGCCACTCAGCACATACATGCTACTTTGTGACCACAACACAACACTGGCCTTTGATCTGAGTACATGCAGTGATCCACCAACAGCACCTGTGATGCTGTGGATCATTGAAGCCACAGACTTTGAGTTAAAGCTCAGGTAAGAAAACACCTCTGACTCTTAGATGATCTTTTTCTAAACGTGACAGTGAGATTTCCACCGACAGTGATGACATTCCTTTACACAGGGATGATGTCCCTGAAGTAATCACGCTAAACCTGATTGTAACACGCTTTCCTTCAGCGCCGCGTGCCGACGAGCGTCTCCAGGCTGTAAAATGACATTTTTAATTTAAGTGAGAAATGTGTCGAGGCCACATCTTCGCAGATCTCATTGTAAAATCCCATTAATATCAAGTCAGAGACAACACGTTCACCACGGTGACACAGGACGGACGCCGAGGAGCCTCACACACACACACACACACACACACACACACACACACACACACACACACACACACACACAGCTGTCACTCAGTCAGGCTGGAGTGTGTGCTGTTTAAGTGTGACACTGGGCCTCCGCTGCTCTAAGCCTATTACTGTATTCTTTCCCCGCTGTTCACAACACACTCACACACACACTCGCTGCTATCGCTGAAACCTCATTCAATAAGCTCAGCATATCCTCCAGCCATATCGCACATCGTTCCCCCTGCAAGCGCACACACATAACATCAGACACTTTCTCCCCGAGTGGTGTTGTCGCCGCTGTTTGTTGAAAGTATCATTTACAGCCGCGGTGTTTGAAGAAAGACACCTCTCCCGCGGCGTGGCCGGTGTGTGTGTCTCTTTAGAGTGGGGCTTTGCTGCTCCTGACACCGTTATCAGCTCTAGTCGAATGTATTTCTTATCGAGGTGGAGGTGGAGGTGGGAGGAGAGGGGGGAGTGGAGGTGGTGGGGGAGGGGGAGGGGGGCGACGACCGACAATACAAGCTTATCAAACGTCCTCAGCCACGATTCGGCCTGTCACTCAAAGATCCGCGCTCACACCGGCACCTACACACGCGCATATATAAAAACACACAGACAGCAGCGCTGCTGATTGATAGATGGCTTTCCCAACAAACAGAAAGCTGGGATCAACATCCTCGCGCCAAAGCGTCACCTGTGTGCGTACGGACGCACGCGTGCGTGTGCGCGGGCGCGTGAGACTCAACCATTCCACAGTAACAAAGGTGGGATTAGAGATGCATTAGTTGGCCGTGGAGCGAGAGGCCTGTCAATAACAGCAGCCAGCCAGAATAAACCCTGAAACCTCGATAAGAAGACAAAGGCCGGAGCTGATAGCAGCGAGCGAGAGAGAGGGCGAGAGAGAGGGAGAGAGAGAGGGAGGCAGGGGAGGAAGCGAGGGATCAATAGACAAAGAGAGGAGGGGTGAGAGATGGAGGGATGGGGAGGGAGGGGATCAATATCCAGGGAGGCCGGAGGAGAAACCTTTCAAAAAGGCGGAGGGTGAGAACGCATGAAAAGTGTGAAGGGTGGAGGAGAGGATGCTGAGCGCTGGGGTGGAGGAGGAAGCCGGGCTCCGATTGGGCTGATAAGGAGGAGTAGCATCACAGCACAGCCTCATTATTTAACCATTTACCGATTAGAGGACGATGACGCGGGCGTGAGTCCCACCAGCGCCGAGTTGTTGAAGTGTCTTCACCAACTCGTACTTTTAGGATTAAGAGGCCTCGTGACTGTTTCTGTATCAGTGTTCGAGAGACATGGAGACAAAACAGGGCCGTAGCTCAAAAAGCGCTTCCATGTAGGTCTTTGTTTGAAAATAATGATTTCCTTGTATTAACGTCCATCACGTCCACGTAATCCCACGCTGAAGCTTAGCTGCACATCACAGCAGCCGACTCATAACTTAAAGAAGGAGCAGGGTCAGAACGTGGCCGCGGGGTCGCTCGTCTGCAGAGAACTTCTGCCGAGCTCTCAAATCCAGCAGAAACTTCAGGAATGAGCAGGCTGCGGAAATCAGCCTGTTGTGAGAGAAGACTTTCTTTACCAAGTGGCTCCTGTCTCCATTAACTCAGACCTTCTTCAAGGACAGCAGCACAGAAAAACAGCATTCACTGTGTTGAAGGATGCAAACGCCCACGTCAGCAGCCTGTTCAACACTCCCAAATATGCAATCAGTGTGTGTGTGTGTGTGTGTGTGTGTGTGTGTGTGTGTGTGTGTGTGTGTGTGTGTGTGTGTGTGTGTGTGTGTGTGTGTGTGTGCGTGCGCGTGTTTGTGCGTGTGCGTGTGTGTGTGTGCGCGTGTTTGTGCGTGTGTGTGTGTGCGCGTGTTTGTGCGTGTGTGTGTGTGTGCGCGTGTGCATTTTGGTTGGTTTTGAGGCAACCAGGACCACTAACTCCCCGTGTGCTATTTATCATCCTGCTAAAGACGCTCCAGCCTGAATTGGTGGTTGAAGAGCGGCGAGCTCTTAGTCTCAACAATCCTACAGAGGCTTGATCCAATGACAGCGGGGCGGGAGGCAGCGGAGAGCGGGGAGGGCCGCCTAATTGTTTCACCGGCTCTCAATAATTAATTTCCCTCCTTCATTTATAGTGCAGACACTACATAAGTCTGGGGAGGTATAGGTAATGATACAGAGGCAAAGACATGAATACGCAGCGAGAGGAGAGACGCGACGCGACGCAACGCGACGCTCCCGTCAGCACGGCTCCGAGCCGCGAGCTGCCACACACACAAAGACACAATGAGGCCCGGCAACAAACAGCCACTTAAAAAAACAGCCTGGCAACAGAGAGCAAATTCAATTAGAGAAGTAATTAGTAGATACAGGGCCAGGCAGCAGGCTGCGGCGACGCCACAACACAGGAATTAATAGGCGAGGATAGAAGGAGGACGCTGTCATAATTAAGAGGCAATCACCTATGTCAATGAATACCTAAAAAACAGAGGCCCCCAATGCTAAACTATTAATTCAGTGATCAAAAATATTTCAGGAGATGATTAATACAGCAAATTCATTTTAAAAGACTAATTTCTGGAAAGATAGCAAGACAATTGCACATAATGTACTGCGCCCGGCATTTATATTGCTAATTAAATTTTTCTTTCTGATAATTTATGGAAGCTCTTCCCTCCCTTTCTCTCCTCTTGTGAGCGTGTGTGTGTGTGTGTGTGTGTGTGTGTGTGTGTGTGTGTGTGTGTGTATGCGTGTTTGCTGCCTTCAGAGCTACGAACCGGCGGCGGATGCAGAAAATGTGCTGAAACAAACAGCAGAAGCTGTGGAGCCGCTCGGCGTCGCTCAACGCCTCCGCGCACGGACCACAAAAACACCAGCATCCCTAAATAACAACAGCACAACTTGCCGCTCATCTCCCTCCTCCCATATTTATCTCCCACCTACCGCACAACTCCACAGATACAAAAGACCCAGCAATTAAATTAGAGGATAAGGACGTGAAATAAATCAGGTTATTGATTGATTTGTTTCTCTCTTGGGTGGAGGTGGAGGCCGCTATCATTTCACACCCACGGCTCCTCTATCAACAACTAATTACTCTGTTTCTAAAATCCCTCACATGAGACGCCGAGGTTGCACACAGCAGATAGAGGCTTTGCAAACACACAGCATCCAAACAGAGACGGAGGCTCGTGAAGGATTAGGAGAATCATCAGGAGAGATGTTTGTACATCTACGAGCTGAGAGGTGCGTCGGACGCCTTCCATCAGCAGAGGAGCGCTGGTGGAAAGTCATTAAGCTAAACAATAAGCACGCAGCAGCAAAGATAAACTGTGCATCTGCACGAGTGGAAGCCAAAGCTCAGTCACAGCAGCCGGGACCAACACAAGCTCAGCAGCTCATAAAGTGTCTGTTCAGTCTAGAGTGTAGACGATTCGCTGGACAGTCACTGTGGGGAACGATGCATTCAAAGACACTTGAGGTCCAAGCTCAAGAACAGACGTTAAGACTCTCACAAGACAATAATGATGGATCTGAGGTCAGTTCTAATTACTTTGGACCACGTTCTTGGCAGCATTTTCTCTCTTAACTTCTCAGGTGACTCTTTGTAGAGTTAGTGATCAGAGAAACTGAAAATACTCAAGATAAAATACAGAAGTATGTTCAACCAAATTCCAAAAGCATTTACATGACTTTTATTAACAACCTTTTTGGCTGTGACACGTTGGAGGGACCTCGATTTCAGGGTCACGCACCTAAAGTGAAGGAAATAGAAGTTAAACCTGAATATAATGCCAAAAACAAAATTAATTCAATAGTTTCATTTCGGGCATCCGAAAACTACAATGACGAGCTCTTTGTGAGATTCAGCGCTAGAGAAATACCTTCACATTTTCTTTTATCTTCAATGTGGAAATGAAAGGTGAAGCGTGTGTGTGTGTGTGTGTGTGTGTGTGTGTGTGTGTGTGTGTGTGGGGGGGGGGGGTAAAGGGAGCAGGCTGTGATGATGAACTGAATTTCCACATCCACATCTTTTAAAGACAGATTTCGTTCCTTGGCCTTGGTTAAAAAACGGGGGAAGATCTCCATACGCAAAATTTACATATTCATCGGTGACAGTTGGGGGTTATTTGGAGCGAGTGAGAAAAAACATATCCACTTAGCCATATCATCTCCAACCATCGGGACTCATAAGCCCAGCAATAGGCTGAGAGGAAGGATAACACTAATATGGCCTCAGATTTCTATGAAGGACTAGTTAATGCTATTTACTGAGGAAGGTAGATGATCGACGGGGGAGCAGAGGAGAAGGGAGGGAAGGAGATGGACATTAAGTGGCCTTCGAAGTCTGTGGCCGCTACTTTAAGAGCCAATTACCAGGCTAATGGAGTTAATGCCAGAAATGAGATGGGCTCCGAAGATGAGAGCGGAGAGAGGACGTGGGGGGAGCCTGACACGGAGCAAACCGCCGCACGGAGAACGATTAGTGTTTGTTAATCTGATGGGCAAATCATTAGGCATCAAACGTACTGTAACACGTCAGGAAAGGAACCAGAACGGGACGGAGGGCGAGGAAAGGCGGCACAAACACACGCAGACGGGATCGGCCGCGCTCTCGTGATCCGTCATGTTAGGCTGCAGATTAAAAGCGTGATCTCCGGGCTTATAAACGATTTAGCCAATTACCAACGTTATCTAAAAATGCTTTAATTTGCCATTCAGAGCTGCAACAGGGGCCCTCGGAGCCGTCAATGAGGGTGATTAGAGCCCAGATTGCTGCTTCGAAAGGCCCCAAACATCTGCTGTCAGAGTGACTTGGAGACGTCAAGGCAGGATAAGAAAAAAAAGCTCCTCTTCAGCGCCTGGCATCTGATTAGCAGGGAGAAGACAGGAGGAGAGGAGAGGAAGAAGGAGGGAGGAGAAGAAGAGGAGGAGATTAGAAGAGAGAGGAAAGAAGAAGAGGTGGAAAGACCTGAGTTGGTGTCTTGCCAGCGCGTGAGTGTGACAGGGAAGGCCCATCTGCGCTCGCCGACACTCAAGATGGCAGATGTAGAAGCAGATTGATTTTCATTCAGCTGTCATGATACACAAGTGGGAAAAACACTCACACACACACACGCACGCACACACACACACACGCAACCAATCATGGTGTTTGAGAGCTCTGTCAAGTGCCTGGGCTGCTGTTGGCTGTCGCTCTGCCAAACTGTTCCTCTCCTTCCTGTCATTTCCTCATTCTCTCTCCCTCCCTCTCTCTCCCTCTCTCTCCTCCCTCTGTCTCACTTAACGAGCGCTAAGAGAATCTGAACGCCACATCTGGCGCTCAAATTAAATCATTTACAGTCCATAGAGAGAAGTGGCATTTAGTGACAATACAGCCGGTGGGGAATCAGTGTGTTTTCTCTCCGCTCTGACACCATCGTCTCCTCTGGCATCTGATTAGATGTCACCGCGGCGCCGCTCAGATGTGCGAGACATGTTTTCCTGCTGCACGTTAGAATCAGAGGGTAGGAAATGTCACGGAGGGAGCTGATCATCTGGTGGCCTCGCCTCTGACACCTGCACCGCTTCCATCTGCAGGTCTCTTCATTTCATCAGGTTATATTTTGTTTGGGGACGTTTCGCTCGGCGCCGTGAGGCTCCGAGAAGAAAGATAATGAAGAGCTTCTACAGATGTTTACAAGGTGATTTGGGTGCGTCTTCGCTTGGTGAGTTCTGACGCGTGGAGTCGTGAGAAGCGCCGTGATGCTGGGATGAAAGGCAGCGCTGCTCTGCTTCAGTGTCAACTGCCTTTGAGCAAAGCACTGACACATGGGTCAGATCCCAAAGCGCGTGCTCGCGGCTCATTCAGAACCACAGAACGCTGAGCTGAGTGCCAGATTCAAGATCCTCTCGCTGTCATTACTGAAGATGAGACCTCGAGATCCAATAGGAACACACCTGTGGAGATGTGAGGACAGACCAGCACCGACCCAGATGAGAACAGCTGTATCTGATCGGTCACCGGGGCTGAGCTGAGGAATAACCGGTAACACCGAGACTAATTACCCGGCTGCTGCACCCAGACACAGGAGCCACAGTTTACGGCCCAGATGATGCCCTCTGACCCGCATCCCCGTTAGCCATCGGCTCACAAACAGCGCAGACGCACAAACGCAGCAACACAAAGTGTTTTAGAACATGCATCACTCTGGTCATAGCACGATTCAACATTAGGGCTCTGGTCAGAGTCAGTGTCATCACAGAGGCCTGTGTTAAAACCAGCCTCCTCAGAGGAAACCTGGAGTCGGGGTCACGAGTGACTGTAGAACCGTGCAGATGCAGATAAGCAGCAGTGGACGTACGTGGGCTCTTATCAGTCTGTGACTCTGGGACATAATTCACCTGTTTGCTACTGGGCAGCTTTTGTTTAACTTATCTGCCTCGAGCAGCCACAAAAACAACGGCTGCACCTTGTCTCCACCTCGTTCTCCGGGTTTGTGTCTTAGTAACTGTGTTAATTCATGGAGGCTAATAAACGTCTTAGTTGGAGGGTTCAGGATGAGCCATTCAACAACAGCATTCAGCATCTGTCTCCACAGGATGAACAGTGATTCCAGGTCCTGGAGGTCCTGGAGGTCCTGAGGTCCTAGAAGTCCTGAGGTCCTGAGGTCCTGGAAGTCCTGGAGGTCCTGGAGGTCCTGAGGTCCTGAGGTCCTGGAGGTCCTGGAGGTCCTGGAGGTCCTGAGGTCCTGAGGTCCTGGAGGTCCTGAGGTCCTGAGGTCCTGGAGGTCCTGAGGTCCTGAGGTCCTGGAGGTCCTGGAGGTCCTGAGGTCCTGGAGGTCCTGAGGTCCTGGAGGTCCTGGAGGTCCTGAGGTCCTGGAGGTCCTGGAGGTCCTGGAGGTCCTGGAGGTCCTGGCTTCGTCAGACCGGCCTGTGCTTCAATGTTCTCATGCTCACATTAGAGGCCTAATAGAAACGCTTCTGCCACAGGCTTTAACTGAAGTGACGGGTTCAAACTGGGATCACAGAGAACACACGAGCAGCGCCTTGAGTCCACATGCCACCAACAACTCAGCTTTATTGTTCAGCTTGTTTTTTTTAGCAATGACTGAATTCATTAAAAGCATAATGAGACAGGCCGCTGCACCGCGATGAGGACAAATCACCTTCCACTTGCTTAAGTAGGCGCGTTTGAATTGAAGCATAAAAACAGGAGCCCATTAGGAGGCCCGCCAAGAAAACAAGATTTCAGGGCTCAATAACATATAAATGACTTGTTAAGAAAGAGATTAACTTCACACAAAGCTACAGCGGCAACGCAGACACACTAAAAGCCCCAAAAACACGCTCGTACATGACAACCGCTGTGTTTCCATGTCCACACGCTGGAAGAGTGAACATTAACGACCACTGGGGTTGTGTCAATCAGCCGATAGCGGCGCTAATAAAGCCTCGCACTGCAGGCTAATCACGCCGAGCTGTCATAAGTGCTGCTCCACCAACGGCAGAGAAAATCACAAAACATTTCTTTTGTTTTCAAGAATTCCGAAAGCGCCGCAGCAGCGAGAGGAGGCGCAGCCTGGGAACGCAGCGACTTGTGGGAAATCTCTATAAAATACGAGGCCGGTCATCCATCATCGCGGCCGGACAGCGCGGGCCTTTGTTCCACCGGCACCGAGCCGCACTGGACCGGTCTGGCTCCTGGAGACACTGGAGTGTGTGTGAGAAAGTGGGCGACGGGCCGCCGACACACAAACAGCAGTGTGTGTGTGAGTGTGTGTGAGTGCGTGTGTGTGAGTGTGTGTGAGTGTGTGTGTGTGTGTGTGTGTGTGTGTGTGTGTCTGAGTGTGTGTGTGTCTGAGTGTGTGTGTGTGTGTGTGTGTGTGTGTGTGTGTGTGTGGGTGTGTGTGTGTGTGTCTGAGTGTGTGTGTGTCTGAGTGTGTGTGTGTGTGTGTGTGTGTGTGTGTGTGTGTGTGTGTGTGTGTGTGTGTGTGTGTGTGTGTGTGTGTGTGTGTGTGTGTGTGTGTGTGTGTGAGTGTGAGTGTGAGTGTGTGTGAGTGTGTGTGTGTGTGTGTGAGTGTGCGTCAGGGAAGCGCTTGACCCGGTGTCAATTAGGAGCCTGTATCGCTGCGTCCCCCGGGGCCGAGGCCGCTCCCAAACATTAAATCATTTCATTCACTTCAAACTGATCCTGCTGTTTCCTCCTCACGCTGCCTGCAGCGCATCAAAGCAGCTCCGGCCTCAAAGTCGCTGCAGCAAAACTGGCTTCAGCAAATACGCAAGAGGATCCCGTACATTTAATGGTCCGTCGACCAACTAGACAAACAGGAGCAAACGCACCGTGACTCACAGGATTTACACACCACAACATTACCTTTATTCATACGCTGCTGTATGTTGATGATGATCCATTTAATAATTGTGACTTGAAATATTAGAGTTGTAAAAATGCTGTATTGTGTGTTACTACCTTGATTCCAAAACGAGACAATAAAAGTCTGTAAGTTTTAATTTGCTGTAGCAGAAAAAGTAGAAAACCCTTCAAATTACAGACTCACACACACACGTTTGTGTTGGTGTTTTACTCATCTGCAACGTTTCTGTTTGTTGATGTGCTTTAAGAACACAAACGTAGCGCGGCCAAATATCCACAGAGCTCAGGCTGAACATGGAAACGAGCAGCTTCAAACAGACGGAACTCCTGTCGTAGGACGAGGTTCATCACGTGTGCAGGAACGCGCATCACTCGCTCACACGCTGCTAAACTTCCTGCAAATTCCAACCGATCTAGTAATAAATCCTATATTTCCGATCGCTGTTTGTTGGTGGCAGACGCCAAATCAGCTTTTCCATAAAATCCTCTCTGACAAAATGTGACAAACTATTGTTGTTCTTTGTCTGCACATCACTCTAATCCTCTTTCTCTCTCGCTGCCCTCCATCCCTCCATCCGCTCTCCCTCAGCACTGACCGTCGCACACAGCGCCGGCCCTCTGCGGGTCTTACTGGGGGGCTAAGCCGAGCGCTCACATTTCACATGTGTGGGACTTCGATGGGGAGTGGGCCTCGGTGTCACTGGGTTGTGTGTCCACAGTACACGGACTTGGCCGGAAGTAGGAGAGGACTGGCTGGATTTGGACCGTCCGACCATGTGTGTATCTAAATTCCTGGCACGTGCTCAGGTTTTGGAGGTTATTGTGTGTGTGTGTGTGTGTGTGTGTGTGTGTGTGTGTGTGTGTGTGTGTGTGTGTGTGTGTGTGTGTGTGTGTGTGTGTGTGTGTGTGTTTGGCTGATGTTGTAGGTATGCTGCAGATCAGTTTAAGCCTCAAAAACCTATTGTTGTGCAATAAACCCGTGCGCCCTCATCTCTTATGACCTCTTTGTTTGACAGTCTATCCATGCTTCTGCTAATGTGCATCGTGTGCACTAAAAAAGGTGAATGATTAAAGGAGCGGGTGAATGTGCTGCATCACAATAACAGCTGTTGATACATGTTCACCCGTTTCACTCGTTCCTATGTAGGGAACCAAACATAATTGCATTAGTTGCCAAGTTTTCCAGGAGGAGGTTCGAGGATCCTCCATCTTGTTTAGGTGGAGGAGGTTTTACCTTGTCACAGAGCAACCAGCTTTAACACTAACATTGAAGCACTTGAGCTCGTACATAATCGCAATTCAAACACTTGTAACTGAACTGCAACCTTTCAAATTGTTCCTGCTGCGATTTCAACTTTAATAAAGTTTGTTGACACATATACAAACGTGTCAATGAGTCTGCGAGTCCCCGAGCGGCGGCTGCTGCTGTGAAGTCTCCTCGTCAGTAAACGAACGCTGCGCTGATTAAAGTGGATTTAGAGCCTGTTGCATTTGATCAAAGTCCAGCCGATACAGAAACCGCAGACCAGCTAAGCTCCCACAGCCAAATCCATAATAATACTCCTACACCACCCACAACAAAGAGACAGCCAACGCAAGTAAATAGATGTAGGCAGAAAATATCATTTGAGGACCCCTCCCCTCTGTGTGGAGTAATACTGCTGAATACAAACCGCCATAATTGGTGGGAGAATTAGGATGATAAAAGATGGGCGCTGGACAGTAAATCCATTCAGCTCATCTGTTTACCACTGGAGCGTTTGAAGAAAAGTGTTTGTGTGACAAAGAGTTACGGACTTGCAAAATTATTCGACTTTAATGTATTATTGATCTCATAATGCTGGAAAAAAGCGCCTGGAAAGCAAATGAGCGAAGATTCCATCACGATAACGAGGCCTTAATGTGATCATCTCTGCATTTGTGCGTTTTACAACTGTTGTTTCATTAGCTGCACCTTCAGAAGCAGCGCATCCAGCGCCGCTGTCAATATTCGCTCCCTCCACATTAACCCCTCACAGCAGCTGCACAGCGGGAGCAGTGGAACAGTAATGTGTAATATCTTAATGTGCACTAAAAGAGATGCGGCCTCTGAAAGGACGCGCGCTCCTCCGTCCCGTCTTTGTGCTCGTCGCTCCTCTCAGGGAGCAGAAAACTTTTCTCCGTCAGCCTGTTAAGTGTGTGGCCTGCAGCTACATTACCCCCCACCCCCCCACCTATCCCTCCATCACATCTTAATGTGTTTGATAAAACATCATGCGTAGCAGGAAGGGCACGAGGTGGATGATGTGCTTTTTTGGCCAAAACAGGCATCAGCTAAAGGACGAGCATAAAGGGCCGGTTCTGCTCTGTCTTTCTATCCCAGTCTGTCCGTCCACTTGCTGCATTAAGAAGCTGTCCGGCTTCCTTTCAGAGCCAGCCGGCTTTTGTCCCCCCCTCTCAATCTCCCCATCCCACCACAGCAGCCGCTCTCCCCCGCCTCCCAGCCCACTGCTGAGTGTCTGTAATGGCCCCGACGTGGAAGGAGGAGAGGGAGGCAAAAAACCTGAGGAAGTGAAAGGAAAATGGAGGAAAAGAGTGAGAAAAGAGAGCGAGCGGGAGGAACTGGAGGGTGAAGGAGGGACTGGACAAAGGGAGAGGAGGGAGAAGTGAAGGAGAGAGCGGAGATACAGCAGTGAAACGCACGGAGGGGAAAGGAGGCCGAGTCTTTAGGAGGAAGCCAGGCGGCACTAAGCGTCTGTGTTGCTGCCCAGTCAGGCCTGCCTTCCCCATGGCCACCGCCCCCCCACACACACGTCCCCACGTCCACACACACACTTCCAGTCCCTTTGCTACACTTGTAAGGACATTCCATCAGATTACTTTAAACCTCCTGAACCCAAAGCTCATTCCAACTCATTACAAGTTCATGGCATGAAACTTACACAATAGTTTCATAACTATTTTGCAAGAAGCTCTTCAAGTCTGTAAATTTCACCTTGTCTTCCATCTTCATTTCGATGTCCCTAAAAACATCTGTAAAAATTTCCTTTTCAATGTTTCCAATATTATGAACTATCACATCCCAATTTGGCACAAACCCCCGGAAACTGAAGCTAATACAGAAAAATGCAAGACCACTATTTGGTTCAGAGCCTTGCTGTTCACTCCCCACAAGAAGTGGAACACACACTCTGACACACACATGCACAGTCAGTGCCACTGGCCTCAGGACTAATTGCTAGATTGGAGAAGATTTTCTAGTTCAGTTCAGGGCTGTAATTGTGAGGAGAGCAGAGAGCTTCAAGCTGAGAGGACAAATCACCAGGGGCCACCGATTAGACTGCACGGATGCTCACGTGTGTGTGTGTGTGTGTGTGTGTGTGTGTGTGTGTGTGTGTGTGTGTGTGTGTGTGTGTGTGTGTGTGTGTGTGTGTGAGTGTGAGTGTGAGTGTGTGTGTGTGTGTGTGTGTGTCTGTGTGTGTGTGTGTGTGTGTGTGTGTGTGTGTGTGTGCGCTGAGGGTGAGGGGTTAAGCCAACCATTTGTCAACTCCAGGTTTCCGTGGCACTGACCCCTGACGTCCACACAAACTCCGACAGCGCCGATGAGAACAGAGCAGAGACACAGTCCAGCTGCATCCTGAACCCAAACCACACACTAACTCAGCCTCCTGCCGCTGCTTAATCAAGCTTCCTCGACAAATGTTCTTCACAAAATACAAAGTAGAACTACGTTTTGGAAAAAGTTTCACTATGCTGATGCAGATCACATGGACTCAGTGCCACGTCCTCCCTCCACGTGATGGAGCGTCACTGGACACAGCAGGATGCGAAGGAGAGCGAAGAGGAGCACACACAGACACATGGAGGTCGATAACACAGAAGGCCTCACACACCTGCATGCACACGCCGTCACCGTGTATTTGTTCCAAGCAAAGTGACAATACAGCGCAGAAATGATGCTGCGTCGCTAAGTCGGAGGGTGAAACACTCGACTAATCCTGAGGTCATCTTACCTTGTGGTGATGTCACGGTTGTCAGAATGATCCCTGGGTCTGATTGGACGTCAGCTGCTGTCCAAACCAGTACATCCACGGCAGCAGAGGGAAACCAGACCACAGCACACGTTTCCTGTTATGGTGTTCTTGTTGTTAATCTCGTATTAGACAAGTGTAATATTTCCTACCTGACGTCTACATCCCATCCCTACGCGGCCTCCTCCTCTACCTGCAGTTATCCTCCAACCTGCCGCTGAAGCCTTCCCAGTCTCCATCTTCCTGACCTTCTCCCCCACGTGCACCCGCCCTCCCTCTCATCCCACTAACCCGGCCTGGCTCTCCTACCGCGGCCGGGGCTCTCCCGTCCCTGCCTCTCCTCCGGCCTGCCTTCCCGTCTACTCTGCCTCCCTCAGCCCAGCCTTCTGCTCAGTGTTCAAGGGGAGAGCCAGCTAGGAATGCTGTGGCTCTAGACGTTTTGTCCAAGCCCTAGGTCTCTTTCACTGAGGCAAGATTAGTTCATACAAAAACTCAACAATACACCACTGAAAGCCATTGTTGATATTCAACATTTTTCACATAGCGGAGAAGAATAGACAATGTGGCAGCCGGGAAAGCCCGAAGCGGACTAGCAGGGTTGATGGCTGATGGTATCTCAGCTGAACGAGGGCCTTAATCCCTTTTATACGCACACACACACACACACACACACACACACACACACACACACACACAAGTACACACACTCTCAACAGCCTGAAGACAGCAAAATCAATACCGCTCTCTCTCTGTGGATCAGTGGGTGGGTGAATGTGATAGGGAGAAAAAGAGAAAAGGCCTGTTTGTACCTCTGTGTGTGTCCGTGTCTGGGTGTGTGATGTTGGACTGTCTTGGCACACAGACATTCTCAGATCTCTGGAAGTAAAGGATCTGTTGGGGTCCTGTATCTAAAGAACTTACGGAAGGAACTTGACAACGCTTCTCCAAAGAGCAAGAAAATTTCACAATTAGAAATTTCGCATCATGGCAATATGATTAAATGTTTTTTAAAAAATAGTTACAAGTAAATTATAATGCATACTTTCTGTTTTCCCTATAATTTTCTTTTTTCTATTGAATAATAATAATAATAATAATAATAATAATAATAATAATAATAATAATAATAATAATAATAATAATAATAATAATAATGTTTTCTAGCCCTAATCAACATGTGGTTTTTGAACATTTTAGAAAGATAAATTGTTAAGACTCTATTACATATCATATAAATCACAGAGCAGACCTATTTATCTGCTCATACTGTTTATTTATTTTTGGATTTTGAATCATTATTGCCAAAAACACAATTTAAAATCCACGCAACCAGCACAAGAATCTCCTCAGACACATTTAAAAAATGAACACATATAAACACATTCTTCGGTCGAACAGCTGTTTTTTTTTGAATTTGCAAATTCTTATCAATTTGTTCTTTACTATTTGTATGCTTGTATTGTTTTATTACATACACTGAAAATAAAGCGGATTCTAGACCAGATCAGACTCGACCGCGTGCTCGACTGTGGCTTCGAGCTATTGGAGCTTCTGATTCCAGCTGGTTAATGTAATGAACGCTATGTCATGTAAAACTCATAAATCATGTCACGCCGGCGGAAACATTTCATAAAACATGATTAAAAGTGTCGTGTAACATTGGGAGCCACCGTGTCAGAGAGAGACATGTTAATTGTGCACTAATGATATGTAATGAATGTCATCAGCCCCGAGGCTTCAGCTAACGAGCTAAATGAACTGGCACTAATGGGCCTGTTAGCTTATCTTAGCGCTAACATTAGCTAGCATAATAAAGGGTTCATCTGCTGCTGGCAGCTGTGAGTGGCATAACAAGTTTCCAGAAGTGTCATATAAATATTATATTCATCTTTTAAAATGCATTTTGACAACAACAACAACAAAGCCTGGTGGCTTTTAAATCGAACAAGTAGCGAACGCATCAGCCTGTAAGACTGTTATTTAGTGATCTATAACACTTCCTCTTATTCTCCACCTGGAGTCCAGATCCAAATCCAGCTGCCAGGCTTTGGCTGGGCCCCCCAAGCCTGCTAGGTAGCAAAAAGGACGAAGAGGAAGAAGCGGAGGATGAGGAGGGAGGGAACTGGGGCCCTCTCCTTCTTTTCTCTCCCAATTGACCAATTGACAGCTGATTGATGGTTATCTCCACAGCCCGACAAAGAGCGGCATTAGCATAACCAAAGCAAAGTACAGTAGAGTGGGGCAAACACTAAATTACATGTTACCCCCTCCCTCCTCGTCTCCCCCCTCTCTCTTTCTCTTCCTACACTCCACTCACTCGCTCATTGAGCCGCACACAACGGCAGGCAAACAAAACAAAACAAAGTGTGCTTTTTGTCCCTCGTGCGAGCCCTGAAACAGTACAGCTTGACAGTTTCTTTGGAAGGAGACACACAAAAGGCCTGAGAGAGATAGACAGTGTGTGTGTGTGTGTGTGTGTGTGTGTGTGTGTGTGTGTGTGTGTGTGTGTGTGTGTGTGTGTGTGTGGTGTGTGTGTGTGTGTGGAGGGGGGGCTTTAAATAAGACACTGACCTTGTGATGGTGCTCTGCTGTGTGTGGGAGGCCTCTCTGTGTTGGCTGGGGGCTAACGAGCATCAGAGGAGACACATGAAGGTGTCACCTGGAAATATAAAGATAGTAATGTTGCGCTGGTTTGTGCGTTTTCACATCTATAAGGAAAAGAATGGTAGACCATGTGTGCATGGGTGTGTTTAGGAGGAATCCCAGCACCTGGACGACAGTGTGGACATTTTAAACACTGAGTGAATAAACACCTGTTGGAACCAGCTGGTTTTGACCATGTGACATTGCAGAACTCAAACCCGATAGATTGTTCAGGTCAGTCAGAGAACATCAAGTTGAGCATGTTTTTTCCAAATTAAACGAAGCAGATTAAAAAAAAATCCTGTTGTGATATTTAAACTAGCAGGAAATCATTCATTATTCTCATTTCAAGCCGAATGGATGAGAAATATAAGTTTTCGAAATTAAGTTAAGTTAATTACACATATCTGTAAGAATCTTAAAAATGTTGAAAGGTTGGCAGATGTTTATTACCGCAAAAGAAGAAGAAGCTGAACTAAGAAAAGAAAAGAAAAGAAAAGAAAAGAAAAGAAAAGAAAAGAAAAGAAAAGAAAAGAAAAGAAAAGAAAAGAAAAGAAAAGAAAAGAAAAGAAAAGAAAAGAAAAGAAAAGAAAAGCTTATTGGCCCACAACAAACTCCAACTACCATTTCCTGAACCTTCTACTCATGGCCTTATACCCTGAAGCTCCTCCCACCAGGCAAACAAACACCAGTTACATCCATAAATAAACAATATAAATCCCTACAAAATATTTATCTACACAAGAAGAACAACTATGCAATTTATTTATAATACACTTGAGCTATTTTCCTCACAATAGCATCAAACCCCCTTAACATTTCCCCTGAATGGAACAGTCCACCTCCCCCTGCTATAAAAACTTTCCAAGCCCCACTTCCTGTTTGTCAGTCTGCACCTGTGACATGTTAATAGATGCAATGGAGCTGAGCACACGGTACGAGGTGAGGTAGGCATCAATGCCAGGGTCCAGGACCGTGTTTTAAACAGGACAGGGGCTCAGTTACATGAACAGCTGCATGTAGGACTGCCACATCACAGGACGTGTAGGAAGCTCCGCTTTCATCACTTGAGCCTCATTGGCTTCTTGCTGACAGAGGTGTGCTCAGTCCCCTGCAGCTCTGCACCACATTGGCACATCCTTTGTTCCACATGCTTCTACATCGTTACATTTACATCCTTTACTTTCTACTCCACACAAAAGACAAACGGCACATTACTACGGATGACGTTCCTGTGCAGACCACACAGACAAAACTTGCTCAAATTGAAACTTTTGCTGCAACATAATAAATGGTCCCAACGTATGCGAGCTGGTGGTTACTTTGCAGCAGCACATTTGTGAATATCCTAATGACGGACGGGTGGAGGAACACGCGAGCAGAGAGGTGACCACATCTTGGCCTCGCCTCATCTCTGCTTCTGTCTTTTCCTGTGTCTCCCCCACTTAGGCCGGCAATCTGTTCTCTAATTGTTCATTCATGGTGTGAATCTTTAAATAGGAGGTCCTAGCCTGGCGCTAAGATAATGACTCGCTCTGTGTCGTTAGCTAGTGAGGCTAAATTACCGCTCGGTGCTGAGTTACCATGGAAATAGGCCACAATGAGAGTGATTAGTCTTGTGTCTTTTACTCACAGAGACACTTTGCAGTTCAGCAGGAAACACAGGAACTCATCTCCTGCACATCTCGCTCTGCCTCTGCGCTAATGCTCTCACTCAGCTGCTTCAACAGTGTGATGGGTACATTTGACTGAACTCTTGGGAATAGTGACAGTTAACAAGGTTTAAAATACATGTCCACACATTTGCATGGGAATATTTTTCAGCTGTCACGTGTTTGACTGTTTTTGTCTTTCACTCGTCTGATTGGCCGTAGAAACAAAATGAGTCTAATGAGAATCTTTAAGTTTTGACATTTGCCAGTTTGGTCCAGTTGTTCCTCCGTGCAGGTCTGTTTGTGTGTCTCATCCATATGT
This sequence comes from Betta splendens, assembly GCF_900634795.4. Classification (NCBI taxonomy): domain Eukaryota; kingdom Metazoa; phylum Chordata; class Actinopteri; order Anabantiformes; family Osphronemidae; genus Betta; species Betta splendens. The sequence continues at coordinate 2,634,286 of NC_040884.2, forward strand.
GACGATTCTCCTGGCGAATGCGAGTGCACTGATACACAACAGTAGAGGTTTTTACAATGAAACATAGTCTGTCTCAGTGTGAGATCCTCAATGTGAACACGAGGAAGAGACAACGTGAAACGCTGCTGGTGCTCAGAGTGTTTGCCTGCCCGTCAAACCAGTGGGCTGTGGAAAACCAATGATCGTAATCGGACTTTGCTAATAATCCTATAACCAGCCTATGATCACATGCATTCTGCACAGTCAAGTGTCTGGTAAAATACTCAGCAGGTGGGCACCAAACTACCCGGAAGACCACTGCATCACCTTCGTCTGGAGCTAAAACTGGCACTTGAACACACCACAAGGCCTAGAGAACCTAAGTGAAGATGGAAGATGGGGCAGGTACTAAACGTCTCCTACAATAAGTTTCTCAGGGTTCCCCCGTGTTTTGGTAAAATGCTGCATTTAAAGATTTAGTTGAAATAATAAATGAAAAAATTCCAACTACAATAAAGACTTTAAGGTCACGGTAGTATGTGTCTTATTCATGGGTTTAAAAGCCGAAGAACGTAGCTCCTCACAGTGAGTAACCTGATCAAAGCTGCTTTATGTCCATTTCTTTATTTACTTTACTAAATGAAACTTTTTGTTTTCTTTATTCAACAAGAAAATATTTGGCCAATGAGACAAATACGGTAGCAGCTGAAAACATTCAGTAACGTATTCACCTCAGGCTCAGAACACACATGATCCTTTGAACATTTAGACAGGAATGCCTCCCCCTCCCTCCAACACACATTGACTTGTGTTGGCAAATACTCTGGATAGTCTGATTGCAATGCAAACACAGAGTTAAAGCTTTCGGGTCTTAACATCACACAAAGCAGCCTGATTATTCACCTGGTTGGCTAGCTGGGCCTATTTCTGATCAGAATGCAGAACTTGTGAGATATTTACATCCTGACATACTGAGTCTGTTTATGACTCCAGCTCCTGGTGACGATGACACTACTCGGTTAAATACATTCTCCAGTTTTACACCCAATCTCTACGTCCTGTTCATCAGAACAGCAACAATGGCTGTAAATTCCTCTCCAGCTGAAAACCTATGCAGTTTGTGTCAATATCGGTGAGCAGGGATTTGAATGAGTGATGGCTGTTTAACCTTCTGTCAGTCTATGGGCTCATTGAGTGCAACCATACAAGTATATAAGTGTTATCAAAACAGATGAAGTGCGTGTTTAAGCAATATTTTGAAAGAAAAACAATAGTCATCAAAATCCCGGCAGAGTCTAATTATTATTATTATTTGCTTTTCCGGGATTTGGGATAAGCTCATCAGGCTCACTTTCCTCTGCTGCTTCACTGACTAATATCCACACGTGTCCTGCTCTATGAGACACACTTCATTTGACAAACAGGAACAGCAGCAACTCAGTTATTAGTCTGCTCAATACTTCCCATCTTTATTCAATTAAAGGTATTTCCTGGTTATTGTCTAGGACTTTCTAACTAACTATTACTCACCAGGCTGGAGTTAATGCTCTTAGCACACATTACCAGCAGTAATCCTCATCTCCAAGCTAAAGCCGTGTGTGGACCAGTGAGTGGGACGGCAGCAGTGACAGCAGGTGCTAAAGCCTGAGCTAACCCAGGCTAACGCCGCCTGAGCCGCATGGGACAGGACAGGAAACGCTGGGAGGGATACTTACCTACTTACTGAATTACGTGCTTACATGCATCCACTCACTTTCTCTGGCTCACGCTCACACACGCGGACGCACAAACAGACGGGTGCACACACCAGGCGGGGTCCTAAGACAAAGGCAGTGTGCTGAATGCAGGGAGGCTGGTCGGGTCACATCTACATGACAGTGCTGCTCTGCAGGAGGAGGCCGGGGCTTCCTGGGCTGCAGTCGGCCCCAGGCCGCTGCGTTTGCTATTGATTTACAACTTCACATTTGTAACGAGCCTTGGTGTCCGGATTAACACGGAATAAACAACTGACATTAGCACCTTGTGAAATTTTAATGTGTTGAAAAAGGTGATATTAACAGTTCACAGCCATTTCAGTCAAACTGCTGCACTAATGTATTTGTTGCTGCAACTAATAATTAATTAAATTTTTGATTCATCTGCTGTTTTTCCTAAATGATTCATTAATTAATCCTAGAGTCCAGAGCCAATGTTTTCAAATCTGAAAAAGGTAAAATTACCCGAATAGCTCAAAATATAAAAATACAGGACCTAAAGGCTTCAATATTAAGAGAACTAAAGACACAATAAAAACTTCAACAGAAAAAAACACCATGAGATGTCAATAGGTGTTAAGATTGTCTTGTACTCGTACTCGACCTCCTTAATGTAGCGGACGACCAACTAAACATACGAGCATCAACACCTTGTATATCTGTGGCAGGATCCATCCTTTGGACGCGTCTGTAGGAACTGATCACTTCATGTCATGTATGATGAGGTATGGGGAGTGTACATGCATTTGAGTGGTCATTACTGCTGCTACATTCATGTAAAGCCCAAAACGCCCCCTGTTAGATTCTCAGTAGATACCAAAGGCAGACTGATCCAAATATGTTACAAATAGCAGATAAGTCAGAAGAGCATGTCTGACCTCACGTTGCTGTAGGTGGTGAAATCAGTCAATCAATCGACATATAGATTAACAGTAATTAGGATCAGTGTGACTGTGTTTAGCTCAGCAGGTGCGTCGGCCACGTTAGTGTGTGAGTTTGGGCAGTCGAGCATGCGGCTCAGGGTGTGTATGTTTGCCTGCATACATTCTTGTGTGTGTGTGTGTGTGTGTATGTGTGTGTGTGTGTGTGTGTGTGTGTGTGTGTGTGTCTTTGTCTTGGCTGTCACCCTGAAGGTTATCTCCATGGAGGCAGCATCGTCAGGTGACAGCCGTATCCCATAATGCGAAGCAAGACTTCACACTGTCCCACCAACCAGAGCTGCCTTGACGACCAGAGTGACACATACACACACAATCACACACACACACGCAAATATATGCCATTCACAAACTACCAGAGGTGGGGTGTTTGGTGTACGTGCCTTATACAGTATATTTCCTGCGTGTGTGTGTGTGTGTGTGTGTGTGTGTGTGTGTGTGTGTGTGTGTGTGTGTGTGTGTGTGTGTGCGTGTGTGTGTGTGTGTATGTGTGTGTCACTGTCACAGAAGAGCTGCTCACAGTCTGATAAGCTATCACATGTCCCAGGTGATCGTCTCTAACAGCGCATCAGTCCAAAGGCACTGCCCGACAACCAAATCAAACGCACCCACGGCAGACATCCTGGCAACCCAGAGCAAACAAACCCAAACTGACAATATATATTCTACGTTTCCCTGAAACACACTGGCAGGCGAAGAAAACCTTCTCTCGGTGCCTGGTTCCCTGAAAGGGAAGTGTCCTAATAAGGACGTGTATTTTAGGACGCTCACGTTGATGATGTCCAGCAGAGCCACACCAGGACCGGCGCCTGCGGCCGTGATGCTGAGCTGCCGTTGCAGGATCTCAGTCAGACTTTTCACGCGTGTGCTTCATTGCATGTGGTTCTTGTAAGTCTTTAAATGTGTTTTTCTGCAATGACACAGTAAGGTTTACGATCCAAAGACTCATGAACCTCTAGAGGGCAGTGTCTCAAAGAAAACTACAGTTTATCACAATATGGGTTTTGTTTTCACCAACATCCACCAAATGCTAAAATCCTGAACTGACCATTAAACAGATTGAATCAATCGAGGTATTGATTTGAAACTGGAACCGAGAAAATTCTGAAAAATACTGATAACTTAATTTAACAATAATCAACAATCAAGGAAGCATCACCTTTGAGTCATGATCCAGACGACGTGAGACCAGTAGTTCCCGTCCTGTTCTATCGACACAGAGCGTGTCTTGTACAATTACAGAATCACAGTTGGACACAAGACACGGTGGCAGCGAGAGACTCAGACACACACCTGTGTCATAATGAAGTGTTTCCTGCTCATGTGATGTCAGTGACACAACTTCCATTACCGCGCCTGCTGACGACCTGTCAGATGCTGCTGGTTACCATGACGAGAGACACTGAAATCCACACCATTCAGTAAAGAAAGTGAAAATTATGCAGCAAGTGATTCTGATTGTTTTGAGAAGATCAGAACGCAAACATGCAGCTGAGTGTGACGACCAAGGATCAGCCTGAGTCTTCATGCATTTTCCCAGCATCCTAAGAATCGTGCACATAGCACTGGGTAAATGAGGACGGAGGTGTTCATGCAGCCAAGCTCTGCGCTGGACCAGATCAGTTTATAAACCACAGAGAGAGAATAATAATAAGAATAATTGATTTAACAGCTTTCTAGTGCCGTCAGATCTGCTTCCGTTTATCAGCATCATCTCTCTCTCTCTCTCTCTCTCTCTCTCTCTCTCTCTCCATCCCTCTTCTTCTCCCCTTGTTTGTTCTGCTAATTAACTTTATTACCCTGATAGCTCCCTACTGCCTCTGACGAAAACAATTACCATCTCTACCCTGAACCTCTCTCTCTCTCTCTCCTCCCTCATCATCCCTCGCTCCTTCTTTTCAGGCTGAGAGCAGTAATTAAAGCAGAGTCTTTGCGTCTTTTTTCTCCTGCTATGTCAACTATCCAACTACAAGGAGAACTTATTCAACAAACTCATAAAATTGTGTCTGTCATCATTCTGAAGACGCCTTTAAAAAAATGCGTCAGAAAAGTTTTTGAGTCAGCACATAACAAACAAGTGAACTCAAACCTTGGTTCAAGCTTCATTTCTTTCCTTGTCCTAATGAGTGACCCTCACACAACCCATGTTAATACCAGGATTAAATGAGGTCAAGTTATTACTTTTACTGCATAATATTTTTTATTTTAATTTAGTAAAACAATACATGTTCACCTTTTTTGTGTTTTTTTGCAGTACTGAGAAAATTGCATTTTCCCTTTTCCCTTTCCATTAGACTAAATCAATGCATCATCATTTGCATGAAAATAATAATTTGCATGAAACTAAACTATTTTCTGTGTCCTTCACTGTCTGCTACCGGCTTTCTTCCTCTGCCACGGCCCTCTCTCTCTCTCTCTCTCTCTCTCTGGTGGCAGACAGGATAGCATTACATTGTCAGCGGTAATTTACCTCTCATCTGTCTTCACTAATTATTGTCACATTCATCAGATTCATCAAGGCAAGAGGGGCTCTCGCAGGGATTGCACCATTTGCTGTTAATACAGCATCAACTGCTATTAGGCCCGAAAAGCAGGGAGGTGAGTCTGCATGTGTGTGTGTGTGTGTGTGCGCGTGTGTGTGTGTGTGTGTGTGTGTGTGTGTGTGTGTGTGTGTGTGTGTGTGTGTGTGTGTGTGTGTGTGTGTGACAAGAGGTACAACGCACATTCATCTCTAATTAGACCAAGCTGTGTGATTAATTATACAGTCCGCCTTTTTTTATTCCAAGTGCTGACGATGATGCTGTTGATGGGAGGAAAAATAAATAGAGTAAAGAAAAATGGAAAAGGATGGAGCCATGCTGAGGAAAACACGAAGAAGCAAATCAGGAAGCAGAGGCAGAGATGGGAAAGAAGGAAGCCACATCCAGAGGAAGTGAAGAAGAAGAAGAAGAAGAAGAGAGTGAAGCGGAGGTGAAGTGTTTTGTCATGTGCTCTCAGTGTAATTCCCACCTGACAAAGGGGCCTTGAATCAGGGGGGAAATTGCAACTTGTCACCCAGCAAATAAACTGTCCTGATAACTGATTAATAAGGCACACCTGGGACAGCTGCACACACACGCAGATGTGGACACACACTGACGCACACTGACACACACTGATGCACACTGACGCACACTGACACACACTGACACACACTAACACACACTGAACAGAGAGCGAGTCATGGCATCAGTACGCACACTGATAAGTGACAGACACGCTGCTGACCGTCCACGTAGAGGAAAAAAAATCAAACAGTGTGAATAATAACACATCATCCAGTAGGACGCAAAAACATTATTTAATTTAATTATTTATTTAATACTACATTTAATTTCTTAGTTTCTCAGAGTTTCCCACTTTTTTCTTTAAATTCTGATCCTTCAACTTCAAAAGCTTCACTTCCAATTTCTGTAACGTATTTGTAAGGAAACCCACAGCAGCTGCATCACAGGAACCACCGAGTCAGAAAAAGAGATCTGACCATCGAATCCCAAGAGACAAAGATGACAACAATGGAAGAGGGAGAGAATTCAATTATAGACGGAGAGAGCTTGTGATGGACTGAGAGGATCAACTGTGTTCTTTGCTTTTTTACTCTCCTGAGATGATACAATGCACACACACACACACACACACACACACACACACACACACACACACACACACACACACACACACACACACACACACACACACACACACACACACACACACACAGACGTCAGTCAGTATTGACAGACACCAGCCTTCCCAGGAAAAGTCATTTATAGTGACATCCACTCTTAGTGTTTATTGCACTCTTACACCTTTGCTGTATTTCTAAACGCTCACACGCTCCTGGCCTCTGATCTCCGCTGTGATTGGACAACAACAGCCGGACGAGGCCACGCTTGGTGCCCCCTCACACCACTCACGCGCAGCATCAGGACCATCTCCTCCCAGCACAACCTCTTCATCTGCCGCACAATAGAGACTCTCCTGAAAGCCTATCATTTTCACTGGCACTAGGTCGAACAGCGACAGAGAAGAAGAGGAAGCAGAAGGCAGGGAGGGAGGACGTGAGGACGGGGATGCTGAAAACTGGACCAAGATTTATTATCATCTGAGCCCAGCACCAAAAAGGTCATGTGACATAATAGCTGACGAATTAAAAAAAACACAGAGGAGGACTTTCATTTGCACTTTTCAATTTAGCCAGGCCGAGCCCTCTCTGATAACCGTCTGCAACCTGTCAGCGCTATCGCACAGCCTGTCACAGGCATCAGCAGCTGCTGAAACGACAGATAGAGGAAGGATGAGATGTGAGGAGGAAGAGCTAATAGCTGCACATACACAAATAAACAGAACATTTTAATAGAGTTTGGAACAAAGTCATAAAGCTCCAGTGATCAGTGTTTTATTGTTCTTGTCATGTTCCCAGCAAAGCCTTTATAGAGCAGAAAAGCCTTAGTGTTTGCAGCTTAGTGCATTCGATTGATTTCACATAATGTCTTAGTTTGCAAATTATGGGAATAATGCTTTAAAATGTGTTGAAAAACTCCTGGATAATAAGAAACAACCAACAACAAGGCTGAATACGGCACATTGTGTTGACGCTGCATCTTTAAATGACCTTTTGTTGTCCTAATAACCTTTTCCACATATGTTGGCCAATCTCTCATTTGTAATGATAATAATTGAGCCGTATTACTTTACCTCCAACAACAGCTGGAAACATCTCTCTGCGAGTGACAGACGTGGATTCTCCGTCCCACATGTGCCACACATTATCAGGCTCTATTGTGATTTAATTATACACAGCTAAGCACCCACATATAGCCACAAACAAACCTAATGCCATTATTAGATGAAATGATTGTGTTTACAGCCGTTCATTCACTTCACACGCTTCTTACGAGATCACAACATAAATGCAGTTTTACTGAAAAGGAGAAAATAAAATAATGAGTCTTTTTCAGTTGAGTCTTGATAATAGGTTCACTTCCAACAACATTAACTGGGTAAACATATAGGAACACATACACACACACACACACACACACACACACACACACACACACACACACACACACACACACACACACACACATACACACACAGCATTCTGTTTGTGCTGTATTGAAACACTAAAGCAATGAGCAATCAACAAGGAGGACAAAGTCAAGGATTTGTTTGTGAAGTATTTATTTGAGCAGATGTAACTTATCTATGATCTTGTGTAATTTGCACTCCGCCAATTAATTGTCCATTAAACACTCCGTGTCATCCGTTTTAATGGAGTTTACTGGAGTTGACCACGATCTGCTCGTTGAGTTTGCATCTATTCAAGCTGGGAGATAAAACCATGACTCTTCAGTGGGCTCGCTGTGCAGAGAACCAGGGCCCAAAGCCAAGGTTTCAGCACCAACAGCCTCACGTAGCGGTTCCCCATCACTGCCTATTCATCCTTCCACAACCCACCTGACATAAAGAGGGGGGGGGGGGGGGGGGGGGGGGGTGTGAGGGAGGGGGACCGAACAGGAGAGACGGAGAGAGGCACTTGGCAGTGAATCCAGGCCTTGCTGGGTTCAGTTGAACAGCTGTGTCTAATAAAGTGTCTCGCCTCAAAGAAAAGGGGGGAAAAAACAGAGCACTTCACAACAATCCAGCGGTAAGAGAAAGGCAGCGGAGGAGGAAGAGCGCCATGAATGATGGAGAGATTTGGTTGAAAAGCTCAAATGACAGAAGCAAATTTCTCGTAACCAAGAGGAAAAGGTACAATAAGTCTACTGATTGGTGGACACTCAGGTTTAAAAAGCCGACTGATTGGCTCGCAGAGGGTCCTCCTGTGCCTGTTTGGATCCATAGCGCGTTGAAAGGCCTTCCATCCTGCACGAATCCTGCACCAGGAATGCAGGATTTCGGGGGGAAATGCAAACAATGCAGCTGCATCCTTGAGATTTTTTGGGAAGAGGAATAATTGTTGAACCTCCAGCAGGATGCAGCAAAGACTGAATCCAGGCATGAAACAAGTCACATCACACTGAACACCTCAGCTCGGAGTCGGTGCATCAGTATTACAGTCAGACGAAGTCAGCGGTCATAACTTTGATTATTGGCTTCCTCTGATAAGCAAAGCCTGACATTTGAGTCACTGCGTTAATGTTTGTCAGATGAACATCCTCACCAGAACCACATCTACATTTCTACATTTCTGGACTACATTTCCAAACCCATTAAAATTCTCTTTTCTTCACAACAGATCTCGCCACATCTGGTCACTACCCATCATGATCTCACATCAGAACCATTTTACACGCACATGCAAACCTGTCTGAACTCCGGGCATTATATTTATATATTTTAATGCTGTCATATGCATCATGTTAAATCACCAACATCAGTAACCCAGTTATTATAGGATTTATAGGGGCAGTGTTTCAACCTAAAAGTGACACAAAGCACAGCTAAGCCGTCATATTTTAGCCCTACAGGTGAATGAAGCAGGAGCACACTGTGGAAAAGAGCCGCTTTATTTTAAGGCAGAGCGGAAGTGGGTTGGAGGGGGGGGGGGGGGGGTGCAGGAGTGGGAGAAAGAAAAACAGCACGATGGCCTTGAGAATATGGATCCTCGCTTCCCAACACCTTTGTTTGTCTCCAAGTGCCACAGGAGAGCCTGTGTGTGTGTGTGTGTGTGTGTGTGTGTGTGTGTTTGTGTGTGTGTGTGTGTGTGTGTGTGTGTGTGTGTGTGTGTGTGTGTGTGTGTGTGTGTGTGTGTGTGCGTGTGTGTGCTCAGGGGTGAGGGTAGGGAGACGCTGGGCTGCGTGACAGAGTCTCTCTCTGCATTAATTGCTTAAATTGAAGCACTGCCACGTCTCTGTGAGAGACGCTTTGATATGATAATGGCAGCTTTCTCGGCACAGGAGAGGCCGTCTTTGTGTGTGTGTGTGTGTGTGTGTGTGTGTGTGTGTGTGTGTGTGTGTGTGTGTGTGTGCGGATGGTAATTTGGTGGCATGCACCTGCCAGCACGCCACTGTCTCCTGTCGCTATCAACACAGCCAGGGAGACGGGGCGAGTCAGACAAACAGACCCAGAGAGAGAGGCCTCGGCCGCACTGATCGGCGTTTAGGCGGCGACGCAGATCAGAGCGGAGGTGACGCTGACAGTGATGATGTCACAACACCCTGGGCCGCGCACGGTATTTAAGAACATTTGCAGGAAATGTTTTAATTAATGATCTAATGCAGAACAGTCAGAGCCAGCTGAGTTTGAGCTGGCACAGCGGATCCTTCATAAACAGCGAGTTTAAATAGGCTACGCATTTATTCTTAAATTTAACATCTACACGGAGCCAAATGTTGTAAGGAGCCAATAAAATGGATTTTAAGGTTGTGTAATTGCTGTGACAATTAACAGTCAAATCACTTTCCACAGCAGCGCGCCTTCTAGGATGAGCGCCAGTCATATAATAACATATAAAAGTTATTCTGGCCGTTTCCCAAGAACCCGCTGTTCATGGACAACCAGGCTGTTCATCCTGTAGGAAGCCACAGGTTTAACCTGCACAGAAGCAAGACAACAAGACTAGACCATAATCCACCAAAGTCAAGTCACATCAAAAACAAATCACGACTCAACACCCAAATATTCACATTTCAATGTCCTACAAATGAAATAAAAAAAGTTCACAAAAAGGAAACAACGCAGTTGTATTTTTAAACATTTACCTAATCGTCTTATAATAAATGACACTCTCATGAGTATAAATGCATAAAATTACACATTTATTCATGAATACATGATTTGAAAAAGCAGTAAATATGAAATGCTGTGTCACAAAGCGAAACGAGTGTCACTTGACAATCTTTTAGCAACCTTTAGGTCTTTAGGTGCTGCTCAAGGACCACAACACTTAGCATTAGATTTACTTTTTATCTTCATTTAATGAGCATTCAAAATGACTAACATCCCTGAAGATGAGACTTTTGTCTTCCATCACCATTTCTATTCACATTGGTATTTTATGTTTTTTAAAATAAATAAAATCTTTATAAATTGAAGGGCGACACAAAAATGGCAAGAGTCAATATAGATTTGCTCTTCTTGCACAGAGGGAACAATATTTAGGCTCCAAATAAGAGCATTTATTTACATCTGCTTAGGCCCCTGCAGTTGTCAGCACATTGTGCTCCTGTCGCCCTGGTTGCGGGTTCAATCCCCTCAGACGTCCACGTAAAAGGAGTCACAAAGGACAGAGACTGTCCTGACTCCATCTTACATCACCACCGGTGACTCCGCTGCTTCACAGTTCTTCATTTCCTGTCACTCCTCTTTATATTGTCATGCCACAGTTTTCACTAGCAAACGCAGAACTGCTCATTATGCGTCAGGGTCAGCAGGGAACCGATCACCTCCAAGTTCATGCGATGACGTCACAGGTCATCAGGCCTGCCATTAAAACACAGAGCAATCGTCATGGCAACGCTGAATGCTCTGCCATGGTGGTCGCGGCTGTGGGAGAAGTCTTACGGGAAGGAGAGAGAGTGTGTGTGTGTGTGTGTGTGTGTGTGTGTGTGTGTGTGTGTGTGTGTGTGTGTGTGTGTGTGTGTGTGTGTGTTGCTCAGTGGTGTCCTGGACGCCCAGTTGAGTCAGCCCTTACCCAGAAGTCACTGCTGCACTGAGAGGAGAAAGGAAGCACTGTGTCTTCAAGGTCTGACACACACATTTACACACATCGAGAATGGCCTGATCACTCACACACACAGACCTTCTGGCTGCTTGCTAAGCCAACTGACCTTTACACAGGCCACCCACAACTGAGCCGTCATCCGCCATGTGACAAGAGGCCAGGTCCACGGCTCTGTCCCATGGCTACACACACACACAGATCCCATGTGAACGCTGCACACAGGGAGCGTCATGTCGCCTGCTGAAGTCTGCGCTGGATTCCACTTAGCATCGTTAGCCAAATAGGCCTACAGGCTCAGAGGACAAATCTGCTTTGTGATATGCAATGTCAAATGAAAGTAGCTTCACTTTTTTAATGCGATGGCCAAAGCACAATGATGGAGCAAAATGTGAAACGCTGAGTTATTATTAATGCACTGCACTGAATTGTGTCCATCAGGAGTTTATTCTGGCTTTTTGTGGCACATCAGGCCTCTGGACTCTGCAGGCGCCTCCTATAGCCTGAGAATTTCCAGTTGTTTGCTGTGTGAAAGGGCAGCTCTGGGCTTCTGGTAGGACGGGAGGCATTTCAGGAATGTATTCAGAGGCCGAGCATCTCATAATCGATGCACCCGGGACTTTCTTTTCTTTGTCATGGAAAATACAGTTGACGACACTCTACAAAATCAGCAATCTGCTAAATACTATCATAAGTTTAAGGTTAATATTAAAACATTGTGCCTTGATGGTGTACAATAAAGCTACTGATTGTGGATTCTATGTATAAACACCTAATTAATTGCTGTTTATCATACAGTGGATGCATGTGGTGTAATTTGAATGGCAGCAACTCAACTGAGCGGTTTTAAAGTTTTTTTTTTATTGGGGCTGATTTGTACGTATTTATACAGCGTCAGTTATGAAGGTCACAACTTTCCCCCTCATCTACACTGTGCCTCAAACAGGCGACATCAGGAGAAGCTCTGGGATCGACCGAGCTGCTCCTGAGCCGTGAAACCTTTAAAGTCGTCAGCAGACTGTGGAGCAAACACAGCGTGCGTCAGAAAACACTGGTGCTGACTTGAACCGTCGCACACTATTAATAGTCGTTGAGCTGCTGCTCCAGCTCACGTTGTATGTGTGCTGTGTCTTCAATGTGTGTGTGTGTGTGTGTGTGTGTGTGTGTGTGTGTGTGTGTGTGTGTGTGTGTGTGTGTGCGCGCTTCATTCCCCTGCTGCCAAAGGCCCCGTTCCCATCCCTTGATCTGGAACAATGTGCTTCAGTCAGAAACAGAGACAGAGCTGCCTTAGAAATCAGGGCCCCTCAACACAAACTACCCAGCCAGTTCAAACCCACTCCAAAATGTTAAGTAGCACTTCTGCATCCAAACGTCAGTAAATATGAAATTCATGATGCTGCACTTTACTGCAGTGTGAACGCAACGGACTCAAAACGATCACGCATCCCTCAAACGAAGCCCGACTCCATGAATAATAATTGCCCCAGTGTGGCAAAGGTCACATCAACGCTCCACTCCCCACAGCTTTCCCAACCAGCCCCCTCGTTAGCCACACGTTTGTCCCGGTCGGGAAGGTGGGACGGGTGAGAAGCAGCACAGGAACGCAGCGAGGGAGGAGTCGGGGGAAGAAAGTTCAGGTGACGACTATTTGCAGTCATCTTTCCAAATCTGGGCCCTAAAGGACTTTGACAAAAGGCTGCAGACATTTCAGGAGTGAATGAAATTCTTATTCTTATGAAAATGTGAATCCCGTCCAAATAAAAGCTACCAATGCAGTTAACAAGTCGTATTTCTGCTGGAGGTCGTGCTGGCGCTAACTCACATTCATCACAACACACACAAACAAAGTGACAGTCAGCGCTTTGCACTTTGTCAACAGAATTGGGCGCAGTGGCAAAAAAACATTTTCCTTTCAGACGACAGCGGAGCAGCCGGTGCTGAAAATGAAAGCGCACTCTGAAAAGCTCGGACATTTACATTCGCAGTGCGTCCGTCAGAAATTAAATGAAGGCGTTATCGGCGGGGGTTTCTACTGAATTGGACGGTAGTGTGTCAGATGTTTGGTGGTTCTGAAATGTAGGTCAGTGCGTGTTCTGGTGTTGTTTGAGAAGAGAAGGTGGAAAGAATAGAGGAAGCAAAGAAAGAGAAAAGAAGAAGAATGAACAACTGAAAGTTCAAGTAAAAGAAGTTTGTACAAAAACATTCTTAGTTTCATAAATAAAAGCATCTGAGGAAAATAATTACAATAATGATATGAACATTACTAATGAGGATTGATATGTATGATGGTAATAGAGCAGTGCAGAGGTAAAAAACGAAGAATTCTAAAATATGAACATAAATCGCAGACACGTTGGAGCAGCTAAATCTAAATGTGATAAAGGTAAACACGGCGGATCTGCAGTGGATGAGCACACACACCCACCCTAACCCTGTCTGAATGAATGAGAGCCTCTGTTCCCTCTGGCTCCCAGCCCTCTTCATGCCCTGCTGCTGACTGGCAGATTGGAAGTAACAAATTGCTGCGTCCTCAGAATGATAATTAGCAAAGCCATGAAGGCGGTTTTGTTTAAAAGCGCATAATGAAGCCAAACTTTCTGCTCTTCTTGGTCACCTCACTGAACGGTGCCCTGGAACTTCACAAACAAGGCCGAAGTCTAACTTTACGCTTTGTCCCCGCTGGCACAGCCACATCATGAATCTACATCTGAGCCGCAGGCCAAAGGTCCAGGATGGTTTTAAGTCCTGACAAACCCTCCACTGACGTGTCTCAGTGAAATCTCCATGGCACATATAGATATTATCTTGGCTGTGATGGAAACAGAACTTGGTGGCCTTTTAATAATCGCGGCTCTGCAGAGTCTCCTCCCCTCACTCACGGCACAGCTCCAGCATCTCCATCAACAAGTCAATAGAGGCTCTGGCTCGCCGAGACATTAGCCTGGAAGCTATGGAGGTGAGCTGGGCTTATTATAAGCCTCTTAGTGATTCTGCAGGAGGTGAAGAAATGGTCTCTGTTAGGGGAATCAATCCCCGGGTAATTACCTAGCCACACTGCAGGCTGCTGAGGAGGACTAGGACGGGCTGAGGCTGTGAAGGCTAGTGAGCTCCCATTCAATAAGAGCCTTTTAGGAGAGCCCATTGTCTCAGACTTAAGAGAGGGGAGCAGACTGATAATGATAATGATGATGACAATGATGATGATAAATACACAGCCAGTAATCAAGTGGTGTTTGAGGGACACAAGTGCACAGCGGGGCTCATCAGACTTTAGTCGCACACGGGGAGACGATCAATAATTCATCCAGCCCCGAGACTTCCTTACTCTGTTTGGGGTCAACTGTCCCAGAATGCACCGCGAACGAGGCGGAGAAACACCGCCAAACAAACACAAGGGTGCAACAGGAAGCACAGCCATGCATCCAAATTACTCACACTTAGAAACACAACACTTTCTCTCTGAATAGCAACACTTTTAGCTTTGTTATCCCTTCAAAATAAAACATCTTCAGCGTCACATTTAGTATCAGTGGGTGCACACAACAATAGAATCTCTACCTCAAGAAACAACATCTCGATGCAATCTACAAAGAATATTTATCTATTTCCATTCACTCACACTGGCTTCATGAGTGGTTTCTATCCAACATCTGATGAGTCACATACAGTAAGTCATGTCCCATTTTGTACTTGGACAGAGTCAGAAGAAATTCCCCAAACCAAACTCCATTCTGCAAAACGCATTCAAGTTAAACGATTCATCGACTATTAATCTAGAACCTATTGAAAAGGAGCAGATTATTCCCCAAGTTCATGGACTAAGGGCATCTCCTCAGGTCGCCATATGAAAAACACACTATTCTCCTTCTTCCTTTTTGAAATATGAAAGATATGTGCAAAAGTCTTGGACTATGACACAGTTCTCCCCAAAGGGAAATGATATAAAGCAGCTGTACACAAAGACTGACGGGCACATTAAAGACTGCAAATCAACACTATTCTAATCTCAGAAAGTGGACCAGCAGCATCAGCCTGTAACAAAACGACTCTATTTCCGTTAGCGGGCGCTTAAAGTTTAGCTGGAGACTTTTCTTGAGTAAAGAAAAATTTCTGAGCTTCGCTAAGCCAAAGAAGACGCCATGTTGGTTAGCGGACAGATAAAAGGAAAGTCAGACAAGCTGACGGAAAGACAGCACACAGCTGAGGCCTTGCTACTCTGACACCTGGGAAGCTATTTGCAACAACGCACCCAAAAAAACGATGAAAAAAATGCTAAGTGAGAAACTAGATAAAGTAAAAGCACTCTTTCATGTGAAATCAAGAGTTTGGGGGGCAGAGTTCAGCCATAAGTGGCGCTGCTACGACACAGCGCAGAAAAAAATTAATTTCACATTCTTTAATTTTCAGAATAAAATGGCCAGCCATTTCAGGTCGAATAATTGTTTGAACCAATGATTTTATCATTAATCCGACAGCAGCCCCCGAGAGCTGGGGGTCACACCGGAGGTTGATTAGGTACGAGGCTGCACAAAGAGCCCTCCAGTCGATGCCATTGAAAAGAAGCAAGTCATTTAGATTGTGAATTGGTCCCGGGGCTGCGAGGCTCGCTCCATTACAGGCCATTTTCAATTTCAGCCTCACAATAAACATCAAGCCATGCCAAGGAAATTACAGCATCTTGGAGATGTAGCCGAACAGATAGGTGGGGTACGGACAAGATGACACGACTGGAGGGAGAGGAGGGGCAGGTAATGGTGGGAGCTGGAGAGAGAGAGACGGGAGAGCATCCAAAGTGGGAAAGTGGAAAACTGAAACAAAAAGGAAAAAAATGCAGACATCTGCTTCAGAAACAGTTTGAACATATTAACATGCTGTCTAATAAAATCTAGTCCCAAGGCAGAGCAGGACTATTCATGATAGCTCTGTTGAGTTTAATATCTAATAATAAACTAAGGGAATTCACAAAAAGGCCAGATCCAGTGCTATTCCATCATATCAACATAATCTGCTATGGTATGGTGGTGTTGTGGAAAAAAACATCAAGAAGGGGAAGAAGTCTATTTATTTTGCAAATCAAAAATGTATAATCCTCTATTCACCGCCTATTCAATTTGTTTTAATGTTTCACTTTTCAATTAGCAACAGACAAAAGAAGAAATACCCATTTGTCCATCGTACAGAGCCAGACCCTGGTTCCCTCCAGGCTCCACGCTGCCATGTTGCTCTTCTATTCACAGGAGGGAGCGTTGTTGTTTATTCATATCCGTCTCATTTAGGTTGTAACGTGGCACAATTCAATCTATAGGAATGGAAGAATCATTTTAACCATTGCATTATCAAAAGTAACTTTCCTCCTCAATTTATTTTCCATCAGAAGCTGTGCAACATTGATTTTATGAATAATGATGCCTCACAACCAAGTTATGCTTCCTGTGTTAAACTGTCATGACATTATTTTATTTATAATCTGACTTTGATCTGGATGGAAACACTATTCAAGCATCCTTCATCAGGTTCAGTCCTGTATAAGGCAGGACTAGATAGGTCCAACGTCTTCCTACTCCGTTCCAGCAGGTAAACTGCATATGTGTGTTGGTTTTTGCACTGCTTTTACATACAATAAATAAATAAATAAAATTGTATGTTTCTAATGAAACCTGTCATGTACATCATGTGCACCAAACGTAATCCAACATGCCAGATGAATAACCAGACACTGCTACACACAAGTATCAAACCAGGCCACCAGCTGCTTTAATGATGGGTCAGTTCTTGGCTGTTGAAAGTGATCATCTGCTTTTGTCACAGCTGTGTCACCAGACTGTTCACATGTATGGTTGTTAGATGCAGAGTAGACGGAACAGATGTAATAGTTCATACTGTATAAAGCATAAGAGTAGTCAATGTCCAAGATGTCCAAATGGGTGTGACACTGGGTGAAAGACCAGTAATGAGGGCATTTCCTTCACTTAATGGTGCAGCGATGGCAACGGAAACCTGACATCACAAATGAAGCCGTCTGTCTCCCACTACTTCAAACCAGGAGGAAGCTGGTGACCAACCCACACAAAGAGCTGCTCCTGGGAACAACCCACTAAAGCTACAAGCCTAACAAGCAAGTCAATCAAAATCAAGAGAGGCCAGGTGAGTTGTCTCCAACTGCCCCGGAGACCAGAGGCAGCCAAACAATCCACACAAATGACCTCCGAGAGAAGCAGGGAACTTCAAACCTTCTAGACAACGACGCCAGTGGCCGATTGGAGCCTCTCCATCTCTTAGCGTAAACAACTTGTCAGAGTAATACACCAGATACGCCTTCTCCAGTCTAACAATGGAGTAATTACGCTGCTGGCAAGAAACTAAAAACACAACAGCATACATCTGCTTTGACTGCACCAGTTTTCACAGAAGCCCCAGGACTGTGTGCGAGACAATCAGGAGGTTTGTCTCAAAGCAATTATCCACATCACCCAGTTCCCATGGGTCACTTATAGGGAATATGGAAGATAATCTCATTACGACAGAGAGTGGATGTCTGCATGTTGGGGAAAATCAGGACAACTTTTTAAAGTTATTTTGCTTAATTCTCCGATATCTTTTGGGAAATAATTATGATGGTAGAAAATCCAGCAGTAGAAAACTGTGCACAGACCATGCAGCTTAACTTAACTTTTTTTATTTGATTAGATAATAAAGTGAAAGGTTTATACAGCTCAATACCAATATATGAGCAACTGAAGGAGGAGCAGCTAAACAAAAAGCAATGCAGTAAGAATCCCCTTCCTTGTGCTGGTATTAAGAACATTAAGCACCGGCATTTTTTCTCCATCGGTGGCAGAAAATCAATGGTCGAGGCCGGCGAGGACAGCCGGAGGCTAATTTTACCCCGCATTTTCTCTGGCGGCTAATCCCGCGGCCAGGAGCTAAAGCAAGGGAAGCAAGACGAGAAAGAGGAGCAGAGAAGAAAAGGAAGAGAGATCTCCCTCACTAAATGAATATTATCAGCATGAAAACAAAGTGACTACCTGAACAAAGTCTATTTTATAGAACCACTTCAATAGATTTCACCCCTCTCGCTTTCCCCGAGGGGCGACTGGGGGTAAATGGCTGTGTGCAGAAACCAAACCTACCCCTAAACACCTACAAGCCCCCTCTGTACACACACACACACACACACACACACACACACACACACACACACACACACACACACACACACACACACACACACACACACACACACACACACACAACCAGAACAAGAAACCAGAAAACCTTAATCAAGGAGCTGCTCTGGAAAAACTAAACTAAATGGAGACATTTTTGGGAGTGGATTGACCCACATATGTGTCATGTAATGGTTCACTTTAAGGCAGTCCAACCTGCATTAGTCCTAACAGCTATTGGGCTTTCTAATTGTGAAGGTCATGACATCAGCTGCTGAAACAATGCAAGGAAAATTCGTTTTTTTTGGTTCACTTCGATGCAAGTACAAGTACAAGTACACACACACACACACACACACACACACACACACACACACACACACACACACACACACACACACACACGGACACACACAGACACACACACACACACACACACACACACACACACACACACACACACACACACACAGATACTGTTTTACTCAAATGAAGTGAGGGGTGAGATCTACTGAGGGAGTCATGGTACATGCTTTATCACAGCTGGAGCAACACACAGATCTTTCTGCTCTGCCACTGATCCCTCTGCACTGCTGCACTGGACCTACAGCTGGGAGGGAAAGGGCCACAAATGAATAAATGTATAATCAACAATATTTGTTTACAACAACAAATAGATCATAACAAATTATAATCCAGCTACAATTGACAAATTAGCACCAGCAGCATCAATCAATCTATCCCATTGTTTATCCCCTTATTCTCGGTCCAAGTTTCCTGTAGCTCTTTGACCATCAACAATAAAAAGACTGGCTTTTGATTTTGACCAGAACTAGTCCTGCAAAGCCTAATCGTGATTGCAGGTCGGTTTCATAGGCCCGTAAGTATGAGCAGACAGTGATACCCCAAGAGGAAGAATATGAGAAACATTTTATTACCATGGCCCAGTAATATCCTGCCTTTTTTAGATTTTGTCAGAGTTAATGGCCCCAATTTCACAACCTGTTAAAGCTGAAAGCGTAGCCTTTAAAAATAGTTACTGTACTGCGTGTCTACGGTGACCACCCAGACGGGCTGAACTAAAAGGCTCAGCCAGCCTCACAGCAGATCTTCTCATTTCTGGGCCTCTAAAACCCATGAAACCTCCCTCTCTTTCTCTCTTAGGATAACATAGAGGGGTGGGGGGGTGAAAGAGAGAGGCAAAGCATGGGGTAAATGGGATGAGGAAAATAGACAAAAAGGGTGGAAAGAGGGGAGGGTAGAGAGAAATGAATAGCGGGGAGAGAAGGAGATAGGACGAGAGAGAAAAGAGAAAAGGAGGGTAGCCGCCTCTTCCACATCACTGCCTTCAATTTAACACAGGTGGTAAAGTTAGGAGATAACACTGATAGTTTCGCCAAGGCTTCGCATGAGGAATAATACACAACAGACACAGAAATTTCTACCTCCCTCAGGATGAAATGGGGGGTGGAAGCAGAGATGGAGTGAGAGGTGCAATAATCCAAGGACAAAAAAACAGAAAAGAGGCAAAAAAGAGGACGGGCTAAAGAGAAAAACCATCAGAGTGTGTTTGGATGTGTGTGTGTCAATTACACAGGCTGAGATAGTTTATTAACCTCTCCGGCCTGCGGGTCATCATGGCACCATCGGTCAGGACCTGCAGGTAATTGATGAAGTACACAGTGTTACATGTGGCAGATGTTTCTTTGAAATAGACCAGTAGCTTATTGAAGACCTCTCTCTGTCTGCAGAGGTCTGCAGGTCTGCAACACCAAGCCGACCCTATCTGAGAAACAGCGAGCCGAGCTCCCGGAGCCTCGCAGGGTTTTAGGGAGACTTCAGGCAAACCTTCGCTTGCTCGTGTATAAAGACTTTGAGAGTTAGCCACTATAGAAGCACAATTGTTACCATAGCAAACATTGTTTTAAGCTGAAGATATATAAACTATATCAATTAGTCCCTTTACAGTATACTATATACCTGTATATATAATTATTAAAAGTGGACCCATAAAGAAGAATTGAGCCCTGGCACCCCATAATTAGGCTATTGTCCCATTGTTGAATACTGCAGAGGTTCCAATGCTCAAGAGTAGAAGTGGACAGAGCTGCAGCATTCCTTTACAACATACAGAGGAAGGAAGCTGTGTGGCGCAGGTAAGTCTGTCTCCTAGACAATCATCACTTTCCTCATCATCATTAGCAGTGAATCTAACACTGAGGAGATGCAAGACAAACATAGTGACTCACAATATGCAGCTTTTTTTTAGAAGCCAAGGCGTTGTTTGTTAAGGTGCGATCAAAGCATCTTAATGATGAGCAGAGGGAGATGAAGAGGAATGGCACCAGCCTTAATGAGTGATGCAAAAAGGAGAATAACTACTCCTGTGGATATATCCAGTTTATTCATATTCTCTCTCATTGTGCGTCTACGCCTTACAAAAGAGTTTGTGTGTGTGCGAGCGGGTGCATCTGAGTGTGAATGGCAGTAATGGGCAGTGCATCTGGCCCGCGCTCGGCTTAAATGCTGCCTGATTGTTTTAGCTCATCCTGGGTTGGATGATGGAGACGGCGCCGTTGTTCGAACAAACACAGCGCCGCGAGCGCACATCTGTGGGGAGAACAGGTGTGAAGGAGACAAGAGGAGAGATGGTGCGAGAGCCACGGAGACGGGCGAGTGAGGCCTGGAGAGCATCCCAGCATCCGGCACGAGGCAAATTAAAAGGAAAATCAGAGGCTTTTTCTTGGGATCTTGAAGGTGAGGAGTGGTGGAAATATGCATTAAATCAGCAGTGTTCAAGTCAGATCCAGTTCAGAGGAGCAGCCATCGCACGATCACATCAGGAGCCGCGGGAAACACAGCTTAACATAGAGATGTGAGCTTCCCAGCGAACACGCCCAAGCTCAGGCGTCTCCAGTGCACAGAATGCTGTCCCCGTCACAAACACTGGTGCAGCTCCTCAGGACGTGGAGCCACGTTTTCAGGAGGGGACATGAACAGGCTGAGGTTTGCAGGTGGCAGCAGTGCAAACAGATGAGGCTGATGTTTGGACACATCTAAAGCACAGCTAAAGTCAAGCAAGTGGAACAACAGACACGTCACCAGCAGAACGTCATCTGCAAAACATTTGATTGTGTCCATGTGGCCGCGCGAGCGTCTGGTTCAAATCCCAGCAGCAGGTCGTATAAATGAACGCTAGTAAACGTTAGCGTTCATTTAGTGTCTTTAGTGCTGTGTTGACCACACAGCAGCTTTACACCGAAAAGGAAAGGGCATCTTTAGCATCGAAGAACCGGTGCTGTTTCGTCATCTTGTGCCCCTCACCCCTCCTCCCCTCCATCCACCCCTCCGTCCCACCCCTCCATCCACCCCTCCATCCTCCCTTCCGTCCTCCCCTCCGTCCTCCCTTCCGTCCACCCCTCCGTCCTCCCTTCCGTCCTCCCCTCCGTCCACCCCTCCGTCCCACCCCTCCATCCTCCC
This sequence comes from Betta splendens, assembly GCF_900634795.4. Taxonomy (NCBI): domain Eukaryota; kingdom Metazoa; phylum Chordata; class Actinopteri; order Anabantiformes; family Osphronemidae; genus Betta; species Betta splendens. The sequence goes on from NC_040884.2 coordinate 2,656,310, forward strand.
TTCCGTCCTCCCCTCCGTCCACCCCTCCGTCCACCCCTCCGTCCTCCCCTCTGTCCTCCCCTTCGTCCACCCCTCCGTCCTCCCCTCCGTCCACCCCTCCGTCCACCCCTCTGTCCTCCCCTCCGTCCACCCTCCATCCTCCCTTCCGTCCTCCCCTCCATCCACCCCTCCATCCACCCCTCCGTCCACCCCTCCGTCCACCCCTCCATCCTCCCTTCCGTCCTCCCCTCCATCCTCCCTTCCGTCCTCCCCTCCATCCACCCCTCCGTCCACCCCTCCGTCCTCCCCTCCATCCACCCCTCCGTCCTCCCTTCCGTCCTCCCCTCCGTCCTCCCTTCCGTCCTCCCCTCCGTCCTCCCTTCCGTCCACCCCTCCGTCCTCCCCTCCATCCACCCCTCCGTCCTCCACTGCAGCACAGCAGCTTACCGGCTCCGCTCAGAGCCCTTGTACCATCACAACAGAGAACAACGAGGTTGAGCCGTTGAAAAACTAAGACGTTTTAATTTCTTACTTTTTATCGTGGCCACGCAGGCCACTTCCAAACTCCTTCCCTTTCGCCCAGCCCCGCTTCCAAGCCGCATAAATCTGTGCCTCTGCCCAAGCCCAAATCTTTACTGTCCATGGGCCCCGGATGACCTCCCCTCCCTGAAATCTGGCTGCGGCTCCAGTCTTGGCTTGATGGGATGCATGGAATTAAAAACCAGGCAATTACAGTGGAAAAATTGAAATCTTATGTTTTGTATGGGAGTGGTGTGCCATGGGGGGAGGGGATTAGGCTAAAGCTGGACTGGTGGTTGAATGGTGAATGAACCAAAGGGTCCCTGAAAGACGCCACTTGTTATTAGAGTGTGTAAACACTGCCAAGCTGCTCAGAAGCTGGTAAAAACACACTGGACATAAAGACGCTGCCTGTGGACACGTCGTATTATCCCTCAGTACATTAACTGGCTGCTAAATACTTTAGGATTCTGACTCTACCCCCTTCACCATCTCCTGCTCTCAAAGTATCTCCCTCCCTCTGTAATCCTACACAATGAGAAAGCGAGGAGAGGGACATGCAGCGAAGAAGAGGGAGCGCAATCTACAGTAGAAGCCATCAGGAGCGCCAGCGTTATCTCTATCTAACACTGGGGGCAGACACTGATCTAAACACACACGAGAACTGCTTCCATTATTGGAAAAAATATAGCGTCAACAAAATGAACCCATGAATAAAGATTGTGAGTTCCATAGGAGCAGCCAGCAATCATCTGAAAGCAGGCATGAAACTGGAAACCAGACCAGTAAACTCCAGAATTAGCCAGTTTTAAACCCACCTACAGCATTAAACAATGAGCTTACTGTATGTCTCATTATATCAGACAGATTATTTGAAGACTCTGACAGCTTGCTTTCTATGAACGTGTGAGGATGCAATTATACACAAAAGAGCATAAAACACTGAACATGGGCTTCGTCCTTGCATTCAAATATGTGACCCTTATAGACATGCGGCGCCGCTGCCTTGTTTTGAGTCGGTAACAGTAGCAAGTAGTAACAGAGCTGAGACTTCCATTCTTTCACTCTCAGGGCAGTTTCATTCACGTCTGCTGATCTGCACGACCATTATTCTTCATCATGTCTGTGATACTCTGTAATTTAACCTTTCCCAGCCCGTGCCATGTGTCAGGGCTGCCACTACAACAGCACAGCCCAGAGTAAGCCCAGATTATTCTTAATATATCATAGCCTATACTCTTGATGTAATTATATCTCTCCCCCACTCTGCTGCTCCGGAGAATGAAAGCATCTGCATAGTAAGATTACGCCTGTAATTATCCAGCCAACGGCACATGCATTGTTTCTATATGTCTCAAACACACACACACCCCACACACACACACACACACACACACACACACACACACACACACACACACACACACACACACACACACACACACACACACAAAGCATGTGCAGAGCCCTGCAAGGCCATTATGAGTAAACCACGTGAGCGGCTCCTATTCACAGCTTTCTATTGTTCAGACCAAGGTGAGCAGGGGAGCCTTCAGACTGCAATCACTGAGACACACACACACACACACACACACACACACACACACACACACACACACACACACACACACACACACACACAGAAGGAAGAAATTGAGAAAATAAATATTATGCTAGACGCGGCATGTTCCATGCGTACATGTAGGTGTGCATGGATTTATGCCTGGATTTTTAGTAAAATCAACTGATTTTTTGCAACCAAACTCACATCTAAGCTAAACACTGTGATCTATAAATGGAAACGTCTCACAACATTTCTTCGCTTTTGAGCAGATGTCTTTTATTTTCCCTATAAAAGACAATTGACTTACTCTAAACCTCATTTTGACTCCAGGTTCTTGTTGAAACATATTAAACACAGCACGGCACCAAACGCGACTAACTTCATCAATAGCTAATGTTTGGTCACTTGTTTTCATCTCACTTTTCAGTCGAAAGCTTTGTGTGACCAACATATTTTTGCAGAATGTCTTCATATCGGTGTCGCCAAAGTCTCAACAGAAACATACCGTCTCTGTGACGTGAGCGCGAATGCTAATTTAAAAAATACATTTTTTTACTTCTTTATCAAAGTTTTCTGTGAGCGCATGCATTGGGAGCAGTTCTAGCCTGTGTGTGAGTCTGCCCCTGTCTGGGTGTTTACTATGGAGAGATGTCCTAACACTACAAAATATGTTATTGAAGTTCTCTGTATCTGAGGGTTTATTGTGAGATGTTGTTCTGTGCCACAGAAGGAGCTGTTTGTGATGTGTGTCCACACTAAGAGTCACTGTGCTCTCAGTGTGGATGTCAACAAGAAAGAAACCGGCACTGACAGACCAGAGGAAAGAAACTGAAGCAGACATGCACCAATATCTGCTCTTAAGAACGAGCTCAGCACATGATCAATGTACTGCAGCTCTTTAAAGGAGGTCACTTAAGCTTTCTGAAACTGGACTGCAGCTTCAGTACACCTTTCAAACAGAAAGTTAATTTATTTAAATTATGGACAGGAAAAGAAACGCTGGTGTGTATTAGATCCACCGGTGAATGCGCAGACGGTGTCTTCCTGTCACTGCAAACATGTCTGATTTTGAAAGTGCCTTGCATGTTTCAGAAGAAAAGAGCCACCGAACCAAAACTAATAGGTCAATATTCACAGGAACACACCTTCATCAGCCCGAAGCGTGAACAGAGGAGTCCGATTTTTTAATTTGAAAGGAGAGGGGTTTTATCAGAGCAAACAGGGAGAGCAGACGGTAAACGGACGATGTTGAAACAGAGAGGAGATTAGGACGAGGCCTCAAACGGTGCAAGAAGCTTTATCTGAGCCAAGCGGTTGCCATGAAGTCACACATCAACATGGAAGGAAGAGTCGGTCCAGCAACGTGGACCAGAACGTTATAATACAGGTTCTCTGGGCTGAAACAGTCATGAAAATGAATGAGGAGCCACCACAGCGTCAACCTATGACCTCATACATGTAGACCTACTGCCAGAGCTGCTGCACTGGCTTGAGTTACCTGTACAGGTGTATCTAATAAAGTGGACTTTGAGCCACGAGCCTGTTTCATATGAGACGACGGCGTCATATTTAACCAGTTATCAGCCGTGTGTAACGCAGGCATTTGTCTGCATTAATTCCACCTTCTGGTATTTCTGCCCACCCCTTTACTTCAAGCCTCTCTCCGCCTGACATGTTTTTATTAGTTCGGTGTGGTTTTCATTAGGAAAACATACAGGTAGCGCAGCCTCCCCGCCTCCTCTCCTCTGTGTGGTTGTGGGAGGCAGCGGAGCGAGGTGGGCCGCTTTTTACCCCTCTTCTTCTTTTTTTTAACAAGCAGAAAATTGTTTTGTGGTGTTTCACGGCTCACGGGTTATGGTAATCCAGGAGGAGCACCGGTCTGGAAACTAATGAACTCAGAAAGAGCAAGAGGCAGCGAGATGAGGCGGCAGCGGATCGCCGTGCTGGGAGCACAGTTGCTCTCGTATCATTGACGCTTTATTTTACGTGTTCCCACAGACAGAAAGAAGCCGTGGTGTGTTTCATTTAAGTGCATTCAGCTTTGGGGGGATGTGTCTGAGAAACTGCACGGCTGATTGACAGATTCTGGGGATTTGATGAAGGAAATTGTCCAAGTTCAGAGACAGAAGCAGAGTTGACATCATTAACCATGTTAAATCTAATTTCTTCACATTTCTTTAAATAGCGTCATAGTCAATTTTTTTTTAATTTAGTAACTCAATATTCATCTAAATTAGGCTGTTTCATTACATCAAGATGGATTTTATGTGTCTTTAGAAGCTTTCCTAAATGCAGTAGCACTGTGTCTGTTACAGTATGTGCTCACAACTCACCTCTTAAAGCTGCCTTAGTTTCACATCACATTCAGTGTTTCTCCTGAGCATAACCTCAAACCAAAACAAAAGTTTGACAATGTTTCTCTGTTGATGTTATTTCAGAAGCATGTGACATAAAAAACAACCCATCTGCTGTTTGGAGTCAAATGATGTGTGGTTACGGTCAGATTCTGATTCTGGGAACTTACAGTATGAGCCAAAGACAATAACAATAAACAAACAGAGTATTGTTTACCGTAGAATAGTGCATATAGCACAGCGATATGCAGTAAGTGGCAGCGTAATAGACAGAAAAGCTTTACAGGATCACATGTCAAATGAGTGAACAACAAGCGTTATCGTTTTGTCAAGCAGATCACACGTCGACTGTACATTCAAAGAAACGCAGCACAGAACAGAACCACCAACAGGCTTCTCTCAACCCAAAGCAGCAGAGCTTCAGCAGATGCATGAACCACATCAGCTAATTAATAGGCTGCAACGTGAAAGCACACAAAATATAAAATGAGGAAATCTGTGGTAGAAAATGTTCGGAGGTTTTTTATAGTGTAGAAATGTAATGAGCTGCACCCCCTCCCCCTTCTCTCCCACTGTTTCTAACCCCATCAGAGAAAACATATTTCCATTTTAAGGCCTTAAACATGATCAAAGGATCGGCTTAATATAATCAGTTCAAAACCCCATTTATTACCGTCTCCCTCCCTCCCTCCCTCCTCCTGCCTTTTAATTCTCCCTCCCTCATTTCCTCACCCTTTGCCTTGCTCTTCCCCTCCGTGTCTTTTCTTCTCTCCTCATCTGTCCATCCCTGCCCCTCTCTCAGCCCTGCCTCCCCCACTACCTCTCCATTTCATCAGCTCCTGTGTGCGGTGCGAGATGTGTGTGCCCCCGGCTCTATCTGGCCCCAAACAGGTGCTATATAATAGTAAATTAATTAGACGGAGAAGATGCGCCTTGTTCACAGCAAAGCCCCTCGTGGCCTGCCAAGGTCTCATACACACATCAACACCCACAGCAGCAAACGCACACACACAGGCACACGCACACAGACAACACGCACACACACTAGAGCACACACAGACACACACACACACACACACACACACACACTAGAGCACACAGCCACCGGGAAAAAAGCCATCTGGGCAAAGCGAGATCCCATGGGAGGGAGCGTAAATGTGTGTCCTGTATGTGTGTGTGTGTGATTGTGAGCGATTGGCTGTGAAGTTGACTGCAGTGATGGTTTTACATGACAATTAACCCTATTAGCCTCACACTCTCGTGTGTGTGTGTTTGTGATATATAGAATTAGCCCAAAGCCAGACATGCTTTACGGTGCAAGCTGTAAAACAAGCAATAAATACGTTCGCTAAATCAGCCATGTTGGCTAATTGGCGGCCGTTCGATGTGATGGTTAGCATCACAGCAAGTCTTACACATGTAAGGTTTTGCATCTTGTCATGACATCTAGTTGGGAAATCAAGCTCCTGCTTTAATATGTAAACACTGTTGGACGTGTGCAGGAAGAAACTGCACACGTGGAGATAAAAAGAGAGCTGGTCAGATGCTCTGATGCTCAGAAGACTCCATGCACGAACCCGGCCTTCAACAGGTGAGCCTCCAAAATGTGCACCAGTAAACAAAGATACACTGAAGGTTTAGTCATATATAAAAGCGTCGTTGTTTATTGATGAAGAAGCAAAGCTCAAAAAATCCTTTACTGGGCATTTTAAATGCACTGGAAGGAGTGACTAACACTGAAAAAATGGATTTTCAATGACCAGTAACTGCTGGGTGATTGGTGTGTTTGTTCAGCACGCGTGTTGACGCCTGAGCTGTCAATCATCCACTGTACAGCCAGATTTACGTGTTCCAACTTAATGTGTCCACAACCGCGACGCACGACAACGGGAGAAGGAGAGAGGTTGGTGTGAAGCGTTCCTCTACTTCACTGTCAGTGTGGAGATTTGGCTATGAGTGCAGCTCCACTGGCCTACAACTGGTTAACACACACACACACACACACACACACACACACACACGCACAGCCCAACACAAAACACAGCAGAATGAATGGAAACAGCCCGCTCCGTTCTGACAGCCGGGCCTGAAATCAGCAGAGACAGAGACAGACAGAGATGTGAGAGACAAAGCAGTGAAAGTGACAGTTGAGTCTTTGATTGACAGCGCCGTCTTTTGATTACGGTTGTAATTACTGAAGGGAGGTTGGGGGTGAGGGAGTGAGGGAATACAATAGAGACATGCGGGAGGAGGGGGAGGAATCTGGGGTTTAACTGATACAGGGGTTTTAAAGGGTGATGCCAACTGTTTGGATGGAAGCTGGCGTGAGCCCAGATTTAATATCTTGGAATTTGCCCAGATTAATGCAGCAAAATAGGTAAAAGCTGTGAAGTCAATAACTTTCCCTCAAATCCAACTTACACTTTTCTTTACTTTTATTATTTTCCATTTTGAGTTAACAAACATGACAAACCAATCGATACATCACTGTCTATACGTCACTGTCGAGGTCTGAGCGTCGCCGAGCTGAAGGTCAGGAGGTCAAACACAGGTGAAATCCCCATCCTCAGGTCTCCTCGTGCCACTGCTCCCAGCAGCCTGGAGGGACTAGCTGTGCACTTTGCTCTTCGCACACACACATTGTTACACACATGCGTCCACTTTGCCGACAGAGTCTGAGAGCCGTCCATGTGTCGCAGAGATTTAGTGATTAATCAAACAGAAAAGCGGCCGAGGGAGAGAGGGAAAAGAAAGGAGGGAGGGAGCGGGGCCAAGCGCGAGGCCCCGACGTCGGTGCCCCTGAGTCCTCCAGGACTGTGTTGGATCATACACTCCACAAATATTAAGATTGGAGCCCCAGCCAGGCAGACAGCGTGTGTGTGTGTGTGTGTGTGTGTGTGTGTGTGTGTGTGTGTGTGTGTGTAAGCCCCTGTAGCAGATGGTCGGGGATGTTCGTTTAAGACAGACGATTGATTTTAGGAAACAGATATCCAGCCTCGTTAAGCAGAAAGCACCTCTGGGATCTGCTGAGGGAGGCTTGGATGGAGAGAGAGAGAGAGAGAGAGAGAGAGGGCGAGAGCGCTTGTCTAACCTCTGCCCCTTCAAACTGCAGAGGGATGGAGGGAGAGGGAAAACGAGGAAAGGATAAGAACACGATAGAGGAGAGACAAACTGCACCTATTGAACTTCATTACTGCTGCCAGAGACACAGAGAGGAGGAAAGAGGAGAAGAGAGTGGGGGAAAGAGGAGAGGATAATGGGGTTAATGCCAGCAGACAAGCAGCACTGGTGTTGGGGGTTAATAACACACACACTCGCTCGCTCGCTCTCTCTGGGGAGGAAACTAGGTGGGAAGTCTGTATTTGATCTGCGGCTAATACATTAAATGTGTATGAGCACACACTCATGATGAGTGACAGAGCGTGTGAAAAGTGCGTGTGTGTGTATTTACAGGTCTGGGTGGAGGCTCAGCTCCGTGTGTGAAGCAGCAGGCAGATGAAAATCACACATCATTTAATAAACTGTTCCTAAATGTAGTGCAGGCTAATCCAATTACCCAACACTGGCATAACATCATTATAAAATGACTCTCCTGTTGCCGGTTCAATGCCAGGAATCCCAGACACCAGCAGTAAGGCTCATGTTTTATTTCCCCTAATCCACCAAAACAGTTCACTGTTGCCCCACTTCCACCCAACACGAGTTCCTACAGAAGGCAAGCGTTTAATGGTCATACATATTTACTATGATTAAAAAAAGGAATAGCTCCTTCAAGTAACTGTTGTTGTTTTTTTAACTGTCTGAAGTGAAACTTAATTGTTGTGTATGTAATAAATAAAAAAAAATTACATTAATGTGTTCATGATGTTATTTTAAAAACACTAGAACAATCTGATGGAGGTGGAGAAACAGACACATGCACAGATTCAGTTTGTATTTTTGTAGAGACCACAGTAAATAATGAGCTGAGCAATCTTTTCAAAATAAAACAAGTAAAGTAAAGCATAACTGACTCTATAGCGATTTAAAAACCTTATATCCAATAACCGCCTCACTTGATGCTGTGAAACTGTAAATCAGATTATTAAAGCCTGAAATTGAAACAGTTAATTAGTAAACATTACTTCAGAGAGTTTTTTCACAAAGTGTCAGTCACATCTTCAAATTATCCACTTAACTTATCCCACTATTCTAGTTCCTCTGATAATGTATAAAACATTGTACAAACAGTAAGTAGTATTTTTCTATATCTAAATTCCTTTGTTATTGTTCATTTCTGTATTCATGCCTTAACTATAAGATGGATGGGACCGGCACCGTCATCTGGACCCACACGTTGTTCTGGATTCTCCTCCTGGTGCTAATCAGAGGTGACATTGCTGTGGAGGTGAGCAGCAAAGAGAAGATTGGTGTATTTATTTATTTATTTCCCTGTAGTGAATGCAAAGGTGCGACCTGTTGGTGCAAAATCAAGCCTCTCTCCCTCCCCGCATCCCTTTAATTGGCTAAAATTATAGCCTTTCATCAATACTTCTTTAAAAATGCTTGGCGCCACTGCGATTTCTCTCTCGTCTCCGTTTTTCCACCCCCTCCCCCCTTTTCTCGCTTTTTCCTTTATTCAATCAAATCATGGTCAGTGTGGATACTCCGCTGAGGCCACACTGGAGCCAAGTCTTTGTGTTGCAGCATTAAGAAATTAGGATGGAGACTTCAGCACAGAGGCAGAGAGGAGAGGTCTCATTAGTCCACACATCACAAAGAGGAAGATTATCAGCCTGCATACAACAGTTACAGATTTAAATGACATTAAAAGACATTAAACGGAGCGGCTGGCGTTTTGATATGATACCTCTGTCTGAGGGAGAAGACAAAATCCAGAGAGGGGCTTTCACCTTTTAAATATTACAGTGCTGCTATGTGATACCAACATCAGAAAGGTAAATTACAGCCACACCAAAGCAGACGACAGCCATTATTTAAAACACGGCCTGACACAATTCTCTCTGTAAAGGATTCAGTTTACAAACAGCTGCTGTGAGAGAAATTATAATTCTTAAAAGGACCTTTGTAAATTTCCACGATAAATAATTTTTACTAACTAGTTCGATCAAACATTGAAGATTTAAAGAACCTGCGTCTGTTTGTGTGTCTGAGTATAAGAGGAAAAAATAGCTAAATAGATGTTTGCCTGTGTTTGTTTTGTTCTTTGTGTGTTCCCTCGCATTTTCCCTATTTACTGTATGCACCAAACACAAATTCACATCACAACATTCAGTTGCGCTGAAAGGCGACGCAGCACTCCTCGCCATCCACGTGTAATTTCTAATGAATACATTCACCCCCCCTCTCTTTCTGTCTCTGCCTTTTTTAGGCCACAATCATTTGTCATTTCAGGAGCCCTTTTTGCTGTAGAGAAATGCTCCATTATCCGACCCGACTATCTTTTCTCCTTTCTGGAGTGTCTGCATGAAACAGAGCAGCGGGGGATTCACACACACAAAAACACATTACAGTCAAGCGACTCGCACATATCTTCAGTTGAAAGCGAGAGAGACAAATATAAGGATGTCTGTCCTGAAGCCAAAGTGACTGAAGCGCTTTGTCACAGCGGCCAAATAATATTATTTTATGTGAGCCGTGAGACTCTGATGTTGATTTATTGCAGCAGCCAATAAAAACCTGTGTTAATTCCCTATAAAGCATTGCATTGTGGGACAAATGAGGGGTGGTATAATGGAGTGTGATTAATCACATTACAGAGACATGGTGTGGTGACACCACGTCGCTCCCTCACACACACAGGTTACAGTCCTGAGTCATAACTGTCAACGCTACCGTGGCTCACGCCGACTTCCACGGCACATAACATGATAATACACACATCAGAAAATAAATTAGGCGCGACACACTGTCATATCCAATTACACGACTAAGAAAAAGTCCCACTTGTAATTCTGAATATTCCAGGAATAAATGTTTCAGTATCAGATTATTTTAATTAAAAAAAATAAAGAAACAAAGCTTCAACATTAAAACACTACGAGAAAACATTGTTGTTTTTTTTAAATAAAACTGCCAAAAATGTTTATTCTGCTGAATATGTCTTTTGCTCTAAAATATCTGAGATTTAATAGAAATCTAGTTGCTGCTGGTGCACCTATTTCTAGTCTTTAAAAAAAAACCTTAAAAAAGTAAAAGCATGAAAAACGCTTGTGATATGCAGATTAAAGAGCGTTTCCACTGTAGCCTATTAATGCTGCATCCCAGCTTGGCTCTCGGTCCCAGCAGCAGCTCATCACGCCTCAAGTCTAGTGCTGTGATGCCATCTATTGGAGCTCTGGCTGCTCCGGAGCTCTCTAAAGCAGGACCAGACAGAGGGAAGAGCCTCCTCACAGCAAACGCACGGAGCTGCTGCAAGCTTTCAGAGACAGAGCAGGCATGGACACGAGTAAAAGGGTAAGTACACTATTAAAATAGAAGATTAATATAGACAGAGGAGTGTGGGAAATTAAAGGAAATTTGTTCTTGCGATTTTCTTTTGTAAATACATTGCAGCATGTTTTGCATGAATGTTGATAGTGAAAACGCTTCAGTATAAACAAAGGAACTGAACTGAATGAATCAAGGGCTAGATGACATGGATGACTTCAATAACATCTGTATGAGTCGTTCTCTCCTGAAACGACACCCAGTGCACGTTGATAGCGTGGTTTGTGAGCTATCTCAGGATTCTGGTCCACAAAGGGAAAACTGAGCGACAGTCATCAGTGTGTGAGTTTTATTGGGTCACACACTTTCATCTGTCAGATACAGTAGGACTGAAGCCTTGACCCTGTCCTTTTAAACATGTGCGAGTCAAAATAAATACACACTGAATTTTTTTTTTTTTTTATCGTCATAATATTAAGACTCAAATCGAACGTGATGTCAACTGCTTGACATTTAATATCTATAAATCAGAAGATTCTATGTCAACAGAAAACACATTTAGAGGACAACCGCTATGAAACAGCATTTAACCTTCATAAAAACATAAGTGTTGAAAATTATAGAATGAGATTCATACATTGCTTCATGTTTGGAGAAAGACAAGGAATGTGTGAGAGTGACTATAAAGAGAAAAATAGATAAAACACCCTCTGGAAGGAAGAAATCCAACATCGTCGCATATATTGAAAATAACTGCTGCTCTATGGTCCAGTTCACAGGTCTGCATGTACTGAACAGTCCCTATTAAAAGCATCCAAATAGACACGGTTTGTGTGTGTTTTGTATAAATTTCCACAGAGTGATTTCTAAATTACAAACATCTTTGTTCACAGAATCCGGTTTGCTTTAAGACCTCACTGTTGTAGGAGTGTGATTAAAATCCTTCTGTGTGCTGCAGATAATGAAAGCGATCCTCCTGTTCTCACTATCTTTCCTCTGCGGGTTCTCGCCCGGTCGCTCCCTTGTATCTTTATTTCTTTTTGGTTTTACTGCAGGGGGCACTGATAGCACGCTGCTGATACACACACCAACACACGTGTGCGCGTCTGCACAAACACGCAGAGGCAAAATCGGGCGCGAAGGAGCAACTTAAAGATGCGAGATGACTCTGAACAATAAGCATGGGGAACACTGAAGAAATAACACAACTCAGGTTTTCCACTTGATATCTGCATGTTTTAGCTCCACTTTAACGAAGCTGCTTCAATGCACAAAATTTCCAGAAGCCAAAGTAATAAATGGGATTCCTTTCTACGACACCATGTGATCATTCTGCGAACGTGAAGTCAACACTAAGAATACAGACAGTGAGAATGAAGAGGAACCCGCTCGGCTGTTCATGGAATCCAGGTCCAAGATGAACAGCGTGTTAACGCTAAAACAGGTGAGAAGGGTTAAAGCAAAAAGACAATAAAGCTCAATTAAATTAATGGTGGTAAAGTTTTGATGCGTGAAGAAACAGACTTAACTGTATGTACATCAACATTGGCCCTTTAAGTCTGGAGAACAGGTGGTTGTGTTGCTTCCAGATCATCTATTCTTCTAGAGGCTCAGTACGAACATCTTTATGTAGCAGCTATAATGTACTATTTATTACTGTTAATAATGTTCGTAGAGACTGTAAGTGGGCTCTGCAGTCAGTCCACACGCCAACACATGATATTAACTTTGTGAAGTCATTCAGATGGAAAAATGATCGAAAAAGTCAGCAAGTGTCCCACTATTGTTGATGATAATTGCAACCTTTGTGAGACAGCTACACCTTTTGTGCTGGACAACACAGCAGGTAACCAAACACTGGGCACAGACGCAGGAATGTGACTCTTTAGACAGTATGAGGCACAAACTAATGGAAATTTTTTCCTGAGGCTACAGGTCGCATTTATGAAGGTCCTGGTTAAATGTGATGCCAAAGTTAAAGGAGTAGCTGCCTGGTGTTCAGCACCATGGACAGCACCACTGGGTCCAAACACACTTTCTGTATGCTGTTGCTTTAGTAAAATGATTAGGTTATATATAACGTTTAGATGTAGAATTATTCTACATTTATTTATTCCTATTAGAGGCAACTACAGTGAACATTTCTGTTTATTTAGATGTGTGAAAAAGGAGGTAACAAAGCGTTTGAGTCGGTCCCATATGGCTCGGAGGAACGTATACAACCATTCACAGGGTTTTTCTTTTCACGGCACTCGTCTGTGAAATCCCAGCTCAAGGTGAAATGCTGAATAGCACAGCCCAACTCCACTGACCTTGACTGAAGACAGCTGTTCTCACTTAACCCCTTTCAAAAAGTTTGCCATTCCCATTAAAAGGTCGTTAAACCAAGCTTCACTTAAAAGAGTCCCGGTAACGTCATTCTGGAAACAATAAAATAAACATGTAGATGGATTCACTGAGTTAAACTCACATCATTGGCAAAAAATTATATATTTGTTTTGTTAAAGTTTCAATACGTTAAGTGTGGACGGAGCCTAATGTAACTAAAGCCACAATAAGTAACCCTGGTCATCAACAACGACTCAACACATCTATACTGTGACATGACAGGGTCTTCCATCGCAGATGCTGTTGACTGGCAACACAGCCTGCTCATCCATCATGAATAGCTTGAATCCATCTATTCATCCATCCATTATCCCAGCGGATTTGTCTGTTAGGGGCCGTGAGGGCGTACGTGTCATGTGGTGAGAGGCAGGTTACAGCTGGGACAAGTCCCCGTTCATCACACAAAGACTAAAGCTGAACCTCAGTCACACCTCTGGTGGAGTCACAACAAGAAATTAAAGGTTGTTGTATGGACTATCACAGATGTAAAGCAGTATACAATATGTCAGGTATCATTACATTTAAACTCTATACGCAGATGTAGCATTAATCACAATTTACCCAATTTAATGACTAATATTTAAGAGGCAACGATTCCCAGTGAGATGATGCTTCGGGCAGCTGTGATTGGAAAACTGAAAGCTAAACCGAGTAAGTTTACAAAACAGAGGTTCTGAACACAAAACACAAGGGCTAAAAACGATGATGCCAGAGATATTAGCTTCTCATTATGCTTCTGTTCAAGGGCGTCAGCATGACTTATAAAAAATATTAAAAAACTGACTGAATGGAAAAATCTGCTTTTCAACTAAAAAAACTAAGATACTGTGAATGAATGTGTCATTCTACCTGCTGTCAACTGCACATCTTAGTTGTGGTGCAGTATTTTCATTATGTATGTTTATATGTATATTATTGAATATATGTTGATATGTGTCCTATCTGACCAAAACAAGGGTCTCATGAAGGCATTTGTAAAGCATATTACTGTGACGTAAATGCTAGACATTACTGACAAAAACCTACAGATAAAAACTTAGTTCACTTAAAGTACCTTTGGCAATTGAAACCATAATGTTTCTCTTTGGACATCATCTAATCTTGACTCGGCGCCCACCTCTGGGTGCAGAGCCAGTGTTTGAAACCCACTTGCGTACTGTATAAGGGTGACGGCCGTGGACTGCGAGGCCACTGGGTCTATCTGATAATTGACTGTCAAATAAAGGGCTGTTCCTCTCTGGAGTCCTCTCTGACACCCACATCAATCTGTCTTCACTTAGAGGAGGCCTAGCCCAGGCCTTCAGCCGCCCCCCTCCACACTATTCATCCATCCACCACTTCATCCCTCGCACCCCTCCTTTTTTCCTCTACACCCAATTATCCATCCATCTATCTATTGGCCCTGACCATTTATCCCTCAGCCTCTCTCCCTCCTTCGCTCTATCCCATCACCACCACTTCTCTTGACGTGGTAACAGCTGTTTGACAGTAATGGCCCTAAAAGCAGAGCAGGGTGCCAGTCGATGTGCGTGTGCGGCTCTGTGTGCCTTTACATGTGTGTATGAGATAGCCGAGAGGCCTTGAGGCCTCAAGAGGCTCGCACACACTCACTTCCATCAGCGACAACCAATGGCTCACACAAACATGCAGACAACTGTATGCCCACAGACGTCTCAGTCAATATTAGGGGTAGGTCTATTCAGCCTCACAGCTGGCGCGTTATTGCAAATACCATTTCTTAAGAGAAATGATGAGAAACACACTCGTATATAAAAAGGCTAAAAAACTATTTATCAAAGTAACGTGTGTTGCTGAAATATCGCTGTAATTGCACTCAAATGAAAGACTCCAGCTGAAAACCTGGACTATAGAAACTGTGTGTGTACATATGGAAGCATGTTTAACTGTTCCCTTTAGAAACCGTTTATTAACAGCACTAATTTAAACATGTCACAAACTCCCATGACATTAAATTATGTTTACAATTTATGCAGTATTTGTGTGTGCGCGTGTGTGTGCGTGTGTGTGTGCGTGTGCGCGTGTGTGCATGTGTGTGTGCGTGTGCCTCCACTTTGCAGGCTGTGTATTGTGATGCTGTCACCGTGCTGTTTGATGGATAACAGAAGATTAGCAGCGCCTCATCCTCGGCTCATCATCTGCATCGTTTCTTATAGATCCACACTCTCTCTATTGCACATTCACACTGTTTCTTATCCAGCTCAAAATCTCAAAGCAACACAAACACAGTGATGTACTTTACTTCTGCACATCCATCATTTGCTTCCTTCATCATTTGGTCTGTGATGCTCATTTCTCACTTTTCTTTTTTTACATTTACAACATTTAATTGGCTTACAATTACAAATACAGAAAACCTAAAGCACTCCAAGGACATAATGCAGGAAAAATAGTAATACAAATAGGTAAAATACGGAAACAAAAAGTAGGACAATATATAAACTAAATGAATTTAATGTAAGCAGCACTGATCCTGGCGAGAACGTGTCTGAGAAAGACAGGATAAATATTTTAATATGGCTACAACATGAGCATGTGGTGCTTTTACTGCAGCTAAATCAAATGAAGGTACGTGATAAAACTGTTTTTTACTACATTTGCTACAGTCTATTACATCTATTATTTTATTTAAAAAACCTTAAAAAGATATTATCTGTGGCAAATTCTAAAAAGGTAATAAGAGCATTTTGGAATAAGAGCATTTATGGCAATTAACTTGTTCTGTACTTGTAAAGTACAAAAAAGTACAGAAGAAAAGAGTACAGGAACTTGATACTTCACTTGTAGACACACACCGACTTAAGGAGAAGTTTAAAAACCGACGAGGAGAGGTTTAGAACCATGAATATGAATGTATAAAGCACACCGTGGAAGAATAAACCCATCCACAGAAGATCAAGGTAATGGAAATGCCAGAGTCCTTTAAAAATCTAAAAGTACATAACTAATATCTTAATTTGTATGTGCTCCTTTCTTCGGCCTCCTACCTACAGTATGCAGCAAAAGCAGAAGATGCTTTTCAAGTGTTCTTGAGTCGGTGGGGCCTATAACGAAACATGGCAGAACCCAACGTACAGAACAACAGTGTCAAGGTTAGGAGCTTTCGCGCTAACCTCAATAAAAGCCACAAACTTTACTGGAGGAATGCATTTTCACATGCAGGGTTCAGGGGGCAGCTATTGTGGAATGCTGGCATAATAGAAAACTTCTAATAAAAGGGGAAATCAAACTTTAACAATAAACCTGCCCTTTTCCAAGTGGGTGGTGGAAGGTGCTAAGGTCAGTAGCAAAGAACACTTTAAATACAACCAGAAGTTAAAGAAGTATGCAATTTATTCTTTAATATTGTGTTTCTCAGAACTTTAACAATAAACCTGCCCTTCTCCAAGTTGGGGCAGTAGCTGACTGATGTACAGATGTTCATAAGGTCATTAGCAAACAGCTGATTAAATACCTCAAGACTTTGAATAAGTCAGACTCGGAACTTCAGGCCAAACAACGTAGATACACAACAGATCGGAAGAATGCTGCCCTGTCCAATGATCTCCACCAGTCGTTGGTGTGAAATTTTTTCCACGTTATCGCTACGAGGCCATTGCTGACTTCAGATGAGCTGCTCCAGCCTCTAACCGGGAGCTTTAAACAGCTCCACTGTCGCCGCCTCCTCTCTGTCCACTAATGCAGCTCCTAACACGCTCATCGCCCCTTGCTATAGCTCTCATTAGCTTATCAGGACAAGACAAAAGGGAATATTAACACCTGCTAGCCTGCTCAGGGGCCAAGCTGAGGTGTCACATCCAGATAGCAGGTATTAATGAGAGTCTCCCCATCTTTGTCCACTGATACTGCTCCATAAGCCTCTCACGCCTTATCGTCCTAAGACAATACCCCCTGTTCCTCAGCGTCTACTGTGGTGTATTTACGGAGGTCAGTTACATATTGCACCAGCGACCGGGTAGGTGCACCTTAACCCCCCTGTATCCTCATTACCTTATCTCATGAAGACAAGGCAGCAAGGAGGTAGCTTTAGTTAGCTTAAGGTCTGACTGATCGACTTTGCTAGCTTCTGGATTAGCCGTACTGCTAGTGCGACTCCCCCAAGTCCAAGGTGAGGGCTGTCTTAATGCAGCAGCTTTGGGGCAGAAAGCTGCCTAATTTCAGCTTCTATCGCAGTGAGCAGGGCTTCGGGAGGCTTCGCGAGAGTCACAGCGAGCAGCTGCTAAGACAAAATAGCGCAAGGTTAATCCCGGCAGTGGAGAAGTCAGAAGGTATTAGTGGAAATTTAAATGAAGGGACCAACACGCACCTGTTTAAAACTTCAGGGAGGGTGAATGTACGTTATTACCACAGCAGCTTTTCAAAGGCTAATACGCAAAAGCACAAACCGGAGTAACAAAGTAACTCTGCAGCGTTTGACAAATTCAAATCAGGATTAAATTCTAGCCATGAAACCAAAGTCAAAGCATCACAGGTGGAGCTGAATGGTAACGAAATATATCAAGAGATGGTTCTACAATTTGGACCATTAGATTCATTCATAAGGTGAGAATGGTCAAAACACGTCCTGATAAAATAAACTGTGACCTCAACTATAAACAGAGAAGCAGAATTATCACCGTTCAGAAAGCTTCAACTTAAAAACAGAGATATTCCAAACTTTTGAAGATAAAGAAAATACGTTTGCTCAGTGTCTCAACATAATGGGCTTGAACATTGCACCAACGTCAGAGCCTAAAACAGTCATTAATAAGTTCACAGCATCTCAAAAAAGCACCAAAACAAAGTTGGTAATCAAAACTCAAAAAACACTCAGTACAACATGTACGACTCAAATGTGTGTGAATATGCTGTGATGCATAATCTGCAGGTGTTCGAACCCTGTGTTCTCAAAGACCTGCACTGAATCGATCCAGTTATTACAGTCGGCCCTGAAGGAAAGGAGCATATATGACTGTATGACACACACACACACACACACACACACACACACACACACACACACACACACACACACACACACACACACACACACACACACACACACACACACACACACACACACACACACACACACACCATGTTGAGTCACCCGTGGAATCGGGGTTCGGGGGTTAAGTACAGAAGCTGTCCAAATCAGCAGGTCAGCTGGTGGGGAGAGGGACTGACGGGCTTAATGACAGGCTTGTGCTGCTAATGACTGCCTGCACGCAGCTCGCCGGGTGGAAGAAGACCCTGACTGACAGACGCACACGCAGGCAGGTGTGCTTTCACACGCACCCGCGCGCTACACGCCAAATCAGCGCTCGGCTTCTCCCGTTCCATGAGAAGTAATTGGCGGTGAGCCCCGAGCGCGCGGCCCTGAGCGGAGACGCTCCGCCCTCTACTTTAACAGCCCATTAGCTGTTATTAGAGAGTCCTCAGGGACCTGTACGGGTCAACACGCTGCTAACCCAGCAGAAATTAATAGCCCATGAGATTTAATAGAGACAGCGCTGCTACAGTCAAACCCGCAATGACTTATGACACCACAGAAGCTGAAAATAAAGATGAAATATGTATTTTCTACTTCCAGACAGGATGCTGGCCGGTCCCTTATATAAATGAACTGTTAGGACCCCTACACTCCAACATTAATTCTGTGTTAAGGTTGTATTTTATCTTATTGGTTAAGTTTTCCAATGCCATATATTATAATGTAAGGTGCTGCATCTAATCTAGCATACAACACAAGCTGAAGACAAAATATGCATTTTGACTTGAAAAAAACAAAACAATTACAAGAGCTATTACTTACAGTGGGGTCCAGAGTAGTCGAAAACACTATAAAAAGGGCGCGACCACAGGAGAGACGTGCTTCTTTGTCTCTGACTCACCCACAGCTGATTGGGAAGCGACGTTTGTTTGTAACAATCCAAGCAGCGACGCGTCCTGCATGACTGAGTGACTGTAACCCTCCAGACACACGGAGACCCTGCCTGTTGGCGTGTGGCACACAGATAGCTCATTAACCATTCGGTTCCATTAGAGTATTTGTTCTAGTGCAAATCCTGACATTTCAACACGCCAGCGGAGGAATCGGCTCATTTGAATGCGACTTGTTTATTGTTGCTCGAATACACTTTGTGAAAAAGTGTTAAACTATTCTAATAGCTTTACTGGGTGCAATCACAGAAAGCAAGACCTTAACAGGCATCAATTCAGTTTAGTGATAAAGAACGATTTATAACAAAAAGCATTTAAAGGCACATACAGTAAAGTTTGAGGCCTTAAAAAATAAAAGAAAGAACATAAATGTAAATAAATGCTGAAGCGAATCCTTAGGAGGACATTTGTGTGACCGTGTGGTGAAGTCATTGTGGTCACACCATCAGAGAACTGTTGCTTCTGTATAATTGGACTGACACACTGATAAACTAGTCACTAATCACTCCTGTATAGTTTATACGTCGTCATCTAGTGGTCACTGACAGGTGTGATGATCATGATTGTTACCAGACACTGATGTATATGTACAGTAATAAAGTGTATCGGAATGTTTGGATTAATAGCTGAACAAAGATTCCTCACTTTTTCATGTCCAACTCTCAAAGGGATTATTTGTTGTAAACTCACTAGTTTCATCTTCTTCAGAGAAACGAATGCTCTGCAAAGCTTTTTCACTCATGTTAAAGCAAAGCAAAAGCTTAATCAAAAAATTGCTGAATTATCTCCGACCCTTGTTAAATCTCCACTGTGGCTCTTCAGATATGTCACTTTTTAAATTAGAGAATGAGAAAGAACTTGAGAAACATGCAGCAGTGACCATGGCTCAGCTGAGTTTTCTTCACTCACGTGCAAATAACTTGTTTCAAGTTGTCACCAATCCAGCTCAACCACACACTGTACAGCTCCGTTAGCACACGGTAAAACATCATCTGAAGCTTTTTTTAGCTACTGTGTATATATATATATATATATATATATATATATACACAGTACATATGTGATGAAAACTATCATAAAATGGAGGTTAAAGATGGACTCCTGTTTAATGTGTAAACAGTAATGAAGACAAATAATCTATGTACATATAATATATATCAATAATTTATGAATCTTTGATCTGTCCAGAGTGAACAAGTCACCACCACGCCCCTTAAGAGGGTAAAGTGGTTCCGATGATGGATGGATGTTGTATCATTGCTGTGGATCTTAAATTAAAGTAATGACTACATTTATCAAATCTATTAAATACTACATAAAATGATCAAGTACTACAGTTAAGTACTTTTGGTTGTGAATGTGTAAACACAATGACAGGAAGTTTTAATCAAACTAAAACATGTTAATAATGAAACAGAAGCTATTTAGGCGTCAGGGTGATTCTGTGGTTCTGGTTTGGAACCTTTTTGCAGCCTGGGGCCTTTGAGCATGGCATCAGCAGCATTTGGATGCGTCCTCCTCATCAGCAACACAAAGACAACAACCTTCCAGTCTACACTAGCATGCTGTGTATTGCAGCACAACTTCAACTGAGCACCACAAGCCACTGTAAACGAGTTCCTCCACTTCGCTCATGTTTTGACAAAAATTATTCAAATAATCAAATCACCATCTTCACTTCACTAAAACATCACTTCCAAAATTCTAGGCTCAGAGAAGGAAAAGACTGCTCTTTTCTAGTCTTCATTAGCTCAATGCGCCTAAACAGGTCCATGTGTGACTCTTACAAGCACTTACACGCATTTGACTCTTATCACAGCGTTGTGCAGTTTCAACACTAACACTTAGATTTGCATGTGTTGCCTTTTTAACTATTGTACATATGAGCTCCTGTTGAACTCTAACCTCTGAGTTACAGAGGAGCAACGCAAATTAAAAAATTAAAAACTGAAGGTCATCACACACAGAACACAACAACCCTAATCTATGTTTGAGAACTGAATTCCTACTTTAGCTACGGAGACGAACAAGTAGGACCTGCAGTGTGTAACTGAGTGCATTCAGAGACGAGGACTGTCCAGGACAAACGCAGTGGGAAAGAGATTCAAAAGCTGCATCTCACAGTGAAAGTAGGAACCAGAACCCAGAACTCACCAGCCTCTGCTGCAGGACGACACACCAGGTACCAGCTGTCAGCCAGGGTCCATCTGCAGGCCACAGAGAACGGGCTACACTTTAATGACACGTTGTCTGAAGCCATCTAATAACAGGCTCGTTTACAGCATCTGAGCTGGATACAATAAACCGATTGATTTTCCAGGTAAA
Source organism: Betta splendens (assembly GCF_900634795.4). Classification (NCBI taxonomy): domain Eukaryota; kingdom Metazoa; phylum Chordata; class Actinopteri; order Anabantiformes; family Osphronemidae; genus Betta; species Betta splendens. The sequence continues at coordinate 2,677,808 of NC_040884.2, forward strand.
GTCGGTCAGTTTCTCTCTGATTACAAACTATGTGAATGGAATTCTGTCAATAACATTTAGCTACTGTTATTCTCAGACACGCGTAGTTAACAGAAACAGACATGTAATTCATTAAATTCATTCAAATGAAGGGACTGACCTTTAATAATCCATGACATCGCTCTGTGCCACTCAGGTAATAATCCAGCAGATTCCCACAGGTTTCCATGCGTCCTTCAGGTGCAGGCGTCCTCGCAGAGGACCGGGATAATGAAAAGAGCTGAAATCCTCCTTCTGCCCCTCGTAATCCTCCTGCACAGTGATGACTGCGGGACGCTCCATCGCCTTCATATCTCCACGCTCCCTTACGGAGGTGTTGCACCTCTGGATGCGGGGCCGGCCCCGTGCACCTGTGACAGGAGCACAGGTGAGAGCTCAGCCGCTCCTGCCTCGTCGCCCTCAGCGTTGACAACTCTGTTGCTCTGCCTGTTCCTCCGAGTGTCTCTGCCAAGAGACGCCGGGCACAGCCGTCGCGTTTGCCGCTCTTTGCCAAACACACACATACACAGAGGAGAGTGTTGTGTTTTTTGTTTTTTTTCCAGCAGCCAAGCTAACCCTGAGCCGGGGCCCGGTCTGCCTTTGAAATGCTCTCTAGCCCACAAACACAAGACGGCTTTCATTATCTTGCCCGTCGCAGCGCAAGGCCTAGCTTCTAAAAGCTACTGATTTCTTTCTTCCCTTAGCCCCCTGCACAAAGGGAGGGCATTTTGTAAATTACTTGCTCGTTTCAGACCAACAAAAGGTACTTTCATTGAACCCTCCTCCCCCCCCACTGCTCTCCCTCTATCCTCCCGCCATTTGATTTTGCTCAAATTTGATTACAAGGCTTGAAAAAGGAGGGGAAGAAAAGAGAAGAGGAAATAAGAAAGCCCCACAGATGGTGTGTTCATTCAGTGCTGTGAATGGCTTTATGTGGGCTGCCTTTATACATGTGGCAATCCAAAGATGCTTCACCCGCTCCGCTAAAAAAAGAACTTGACAAAATTATTGGTTTGGCGGCTTTCTTACACGACTGACACAGGGATCTCTCAGAAAGAAAAGGCTGCCGTCTCTTTCTTTCTTTCACTCTCCTTGTCTCCGCAGCTCACGCTCTCTCTCCGGGTCGCACACCTTGATCAAAACAAACTAAATTAGGTGTTTGATTGCCAAAGAAAGTGTGTGTTTGCTTGTGCGCGTGCTGTCGTATTAATAACCACCTGCCCTGGGCCGACGCAGCGGGGCCACATTCCAAGACAACAAAGTTGGATATTCAGCAGATTGCATAGGAGGCAAATTAGCGGAGACACTCAGACATTAGATGTGACGCTGTACGTGTGCGTGCATCGCACATCAACGTGCCTCAAATCACACCACTCAACTTGAACTTGAAAACATTAGCCAACACAAAGCGCTGAGCGTTCGGTCCTCTCACAGGCTATAATTCCAGTTTCCACAATGAACCACTCACTCTGCACTTGTTTTTCCGCAGGAGGATAATTATAGGTCTGCAGACGCATACAAGCACACACACTGGAGTCCTGCAGCTCTTTTGCCTTCTCAGTAACACACACAATGTGTGTGTGCAGCCGAACAGCCAGGGAACAGTCAACTCTGACTTGTTTCCATTACCAGATCATGCACTACGGTGCGTGGGAGGATGATAGTGGTGGTCTGGGAAGCTGCGTGGCCACTGTGGTCAGAGAGACTAATGGACAGGAGGCAGTTTATTCCTGAACCCAGAGGAGCCCTCAGAGTCCAGGTCACATGCTGTGATAAAAAGTGTCCATCATCAAGCTGATGTTTCACAGGCAGAAATCAGAAAAAGGTTCCAATCCTCACGCTGCAGAAATATCTTCATTTATTTATTTTTGAAATGAAGAAGATCTGCTTGATTTACAGCAGCTACTGAGCTGTTGACCATAGCCAACATGTTCACATAACTGTTCAATACTCTTTGCCTGTTAATCCATAAAACAAGACAAAACCTCATGATGGCACCAGATGAAAAGTGAAAGTTTTTTTGAATTAGTTACGTGAATATTATTGAAGCTACAAATAAAAGTGGAGGTACTTGTTAAGTGGAAGGGGGTCATGGTAAAATAAGTCAGATTCTACACCTGAATGCACCACGGACTGGTTAAAAGCAAAGATTAATCAAAAGTCAATTAAATGAGAAGTTTAACATTATTCCTGGGAGCCTTCAAACATTGAAAAACCAAAAAGCAGCAAATCAAATAAGAGGTGTTTTAAAACAAGTCTATCATGGTCATTATACTCACATCTCTGTGCCAACAAATGCTCGCTCATCATGTGAACCGCTTCATCCTCACAAAGGTCACGGGGCTGATGGGGTCTATCCTACAAAAACACTAGCACAGAAGAACGCAGGCGTCATGTTAAACCTACACATCAAATCTGTGAAAATAAAGAGAGAGAGAGTCATCCATCAGACGAGCAGTCCCTGCTGTAGTTATTTATCATAATGACACAATGACAAGAGAATGATATTCGTACCAAAATTGACCAACCAAAATTGAAGCTTTTTAATGTTTTTATCCTTATGCAAAAGTGGTGGAGACGGACCTTTGTTTTTCTGTACGTTTATTGAAACATTTCTGAGGATGGTTTTAAAAAACAAATATTTCAAATGTTTGGTAAATTAGAAACTATGGTGCAGCCTAAAGGATGATAAGTGGGTTTCTACAGCCGTTTAGTTAATATGGGTTCTAACTGAGCTTTGGACTGATGCTGGTATATTTAAACCAAAACATGTCGGACCAATGTGCTGATTCAACTCAACACACACACACAAGAAATCGGCACCTGGAACCTACTTAGTGTACTAAAGTGAACCAAGCTTCAAGAATTCAAATAATTCTGCCCCTATAGGAAATATTGTTTCAAAGAAATCCCGGCTGCACACGCCCACCTAAACCTTAGACACCCAGAGCTTCAGAGAGCAGAGATATGAAGCTGTAAATGCTGACAGGCCAGAACAGCAGCTCTCACAGCTTCCATATCTCCACTTTAAAGATATTACCACCAGCCATCAGCACCGCTCGACCCATATTACATTTTCCCTCCAACCCGGTTGACCGAGGATCCCCACAGCGCCGCTGCCAACACACTTTCCCAGGGAAGCTGCCACTTCTTACAAAATGAGCACAATTTGATTCTGTTATTACTGATGAGGACCGAGATCCCCTCGCTGGTCAGAACATTCGTAATCGGCAGTTAGGTCTTCATCCACAAACCTGAAGTAATTATTGTCTCAAGATAAAAATGGGAAGCAGAGGTGGGTTTTTTAAAAGGAGAAAATAAACTAGATAGAAATGACCTTAATATTATTTCTCTCACCGGGTATTTCCAATAAGAGTATTCCATCAGAAGCTTTGATAAAAGGATTATGTAGCCAGCTTTATGCAGCTGGAGTCAAATCTGGATATGGAAGGAGAGCTGTTTGATTGAATAATTCTTGTTTCCTTCTGCCAGGCTAGCAGTCCTCTTTGGGGAAAGTCAAAAATCAGCATTATGCCAGATTTACAACCTAACCATCCTCCCCCTAAAAGAACTAGCTGTGAAATAAACAATAACTCTCCAATGCAGTTTTGCATATAACCTAAACCGCATGCAGTTTTGAACGGATACATACATTTACGTCTGTAATATCCAGTACGAGTATGAAAAAAAGCAAAACAGATCAAATAAAAACCTGTGACGCCAAAATAAAAAAAATGACATCACTAAAAAAAGTGGCATAACTTCTTCAAAAGATTTTGAGGTTTAAACACTGTAGGTTAATCAATTGTCAGATTTGGCAACTAAAAAAAGACAATTCCATCTATGAAAGGATTAAAAACAGCACAAAGCACATTGTTCCCGATGCCTCGTTTCCTGCTGGTATCAAGCATCATCAGCAGGCCGCGCTCGCTGCCGTTTACACGTGTGACCTCAGCGTTTAGTTATCATAACAGGGTTACGACCTTGTGACCTGCAGTCATTACTGCCGCCTCCTCCAATCAGCCTCCAAAGCTGCGATAAGGCTGCTGGGAGAGGGGGCGCATTAGATTTATGTGTGTGTGTGTGTGTGTGTGTGTGTGTGTGTGTGTGTGTGTGTGTGTGTGTGTGTGTGTGTGTGTGTGTGTGTGTGTGTGTGTGTGTGTGTGTGTGTGTGTGTGCTGTCACATCCAAGCCTTAAAAGAACATGAGGAAAAAAACACCAAAGTCCAGCATGTTGATGTCATTTCCCTCCTAACGCCTTTGGGATTAGCACTTTGGTTTAAGGTTAAGATGAGTATTAAGATCAAGTGCAGGTCAGGAATGAGATTGGAATGGACGACGGTCTGGTGTTAGTACTTGGGTTTAGGTTAACACTAAACCATGTTACCATAATGTCGAGGTTAAAGCACTACACATATGTTTAAAAGACGAAACGTCATTAATCATTCTGTATGATTCATACATGGTAAATCTAAATCCATAACTGACTACAAGAAGGCACCACCTTCCTCTGTCCATACACAAATGTGCTACACAAACCAGTGGGACATTTAAAACATAAAATACACATCTAAGACTTCCAAAGTCTACTGTGTAGACCTGGACACATCATTGGATCCTGGACTTTCTAATAACCAATCACTATGTTAGCATTAGCATACCTCGTCTGGTAAAGGGGCACCGGGGGTGTGTCGCCCTGCTCTACACACTTTCTACACATGGCTACCGGTACTCTACCTCCCACCCACATCATTTTGTTTGCTGATGATGCAGCTGTATTTGCTTTTATTGTGCACAAACAGGAAGCAGGTTGAGCAACTGGCTGCATGATGTATCAATCACAATCTGGTCCTTAACACAAAAGATTGAAAGGACGACAGTCCCCATGTCTGGACAGCTCATCCATCACCTCCTGAACACTGGACGTGGGGCAGTTACTGGACAATCTGACCTGGGGCACCTAACGGCCTCACCAGAATCACCTGAGGAAACAAGAGCGAACTGCCCCAGAACAGAAACGTGTAGTGAACTACTACTGTTCAATATGGTACAATAAGAGTTTTTACTGAACTTTCTTTCAGCCGTTTGTCAGTCTGCATCTATAAGACCATAACCTTCATGGAATCCACCGTCCTGTGTGATGTTGCCTGTTATCATGACATGTAGGATGCAATAACATAACCATTAATAATAATCATTCTGGGATCAGTGGTTAACTGTATGAGGAGAAAAAGATGCTCAAAACACCTCTGGACCCACAACAGCGGCCCGACTCCCCGGCTGCTTCGGACCAGAACCCGGGACTCAAGAGTAAAGATGAGCCCCAACAGTCTACCCTGAGCTTATGCTACAACTACCGGTACTATGTAGCCAAACTGAAGCCAGTAAGATCTAATAAATTTGGGTGTAGTACTTTGTATTTTTAAAAAGCACAAGAAGCAAAACTAACTACGTTTATATTAGTTTTTGTTACTTAACAATGATTTTAGCAGCAGAGGTGATTTTTACAGTTTGTCACTTTATGGTCAAATAATAAACATGTTCTTAGTTTTACAAATGAAAAGAAAGCAACACACTTAATATGCAATTAACAGTACAATACGAGCTCAGCCCTTTCTCGCCAACATTTTAATACCACATTCCAATCAATACCACATTCTAAAAAAATTACAATTTTTGACTAATGTGTCTTTTACGTAAAGAACAACAGGCAAACCAGCAGCCATGTACGACAACTGTATAAAGATGCTTAAAAAATATGTTAAATGCATATTCAAACATAACAGAACTTAATCTAATTTTGCTCAGATTCATTACATGAAGTTAGAAAAAGAGAAAAAACGGATAAAATTGACTTAAAGATACATGTGACAGGAGGCAGTGTCAAAAAGTCATGTACATCAAAAGAGATGTAGGGTTTAAGCGTATGATGTCAGCAGCACCACGCCTACTAGCAGAAAGAAGAGGTTCTTATGAAGTCACTCTGAAACTGGTCCAGTGCCAGAGGTCCGAGCAGCCTCCATCAAACGTGAGTCCGTCAAGCATCACTTCCATCTAAACCAGCAGAACAGAGTCAAGGCTCCTGTCGCTTCTTTGTCACCTGTTTGCTACAAGACAATCTGTGCAAACGTCCTCCTTAAACTGCACACACGGACCGCGTCCAAACTTTTAGGAACTTCAGACAAATGCTTCCACGATTAGTAAAACACTGCAAAGCCTTCTTCTTCTTCTTCTTCTATCACAGCGTGCAGGTCACCTTGCACGTGCACTCATCCTCCTCAGCGCACAATGCAAATAAGTCCACCTGCAACTCACTCACAAAACAGTATCAAATGCAGCCCTGGGTGGTTCAAAGCTAAAAAAATCCCTCCTCGGACGGTTTCGCAGCCTACCTCCTGTCCCTGAAGCATCCCATTGTCATGCCTAATCACTCCGCACAATCATAAACAATCGCACAACTTTTTTGTTCGTCCCTCTCTGTTTATGCAGTTCCCACAAGGCATTGCCTTTCAGACTCTCCCCCTCCAGCAGCGAAGATGTCGGGGAAACAAATAACAGCAGAAAAACAAAAAGTCTCCCGAAATACCTGGTGGATGCCCAAAGGAAGGCGCTGGGCAGACAGATGAGCAGATAGGTTCCCTCTGTCCTCGTCTCAGGCTGCCTCCTCTCTGCGCGTGCTGTGGAGAGTGACTGCTCACAGCCTGCTTGGCATATCTAATTAGAGCCCGGCTGTTGCCACTATCGGGCAGAGGATCTACCTCTCCAATCTCTCCTGACTCAATCTTCCCCATCTCTGATTTTCTTTTATATTTATGCTGGAATATTTAATTGTAGACAAAAGGTTACTCTGGGCGCTATTCATCACACACAGGCAGAATAATCTCCTTTAAAAGGCTTGACATTTCAGGCTTTTCAAAAGGGGCTGAAAAAATTATATCCCCGCTTTTGTTAATCAATGAAGTAGAACTCCCCCGAACAAAAGAATTAAATTGCTTGGTTGGGTTAATAAAACACACAGAAATAGCTGCTTCCTGTGGGCTTTTGTGGCTGCCACTGGCTCCCCCCATATGCAACCACCACTGTAATTCCATATGATTTGGGGGGCAAAACTCTCATTTCTCCACACAGTTGGCTTTTTAAATCCTATTGAATGCGCAGTCTGTGATGCTGGCTGATTGGGACCTCTCGCCTGAGCCCGGCTGCCAGGCGAGCAGAACCGGCTCTCTCCATTCAAATGTGACTTCCACTAAGGAGAGACAGCGGGTCCACTACAATTTACAATTTCTATACTACCCCTGCCTCAGAAAAACATTGTAATTATGTAGATGATAGGGGCAATAATTAGGCCCTTCAGTGTCCTATTGTGTTCGCTGCCGCGGCGCCTCAGTCCAATGGTAGAAGCGACACGTTGGGGTTTAAATTGCTCCTTACAGACAGCCTGCAGATGTTCAGTGTCGTCTGTCCCGTTGCTGCAGCTTCACCCGCAGCCTCCGTGTGCAGCTATGCACGGAGGAGCCGCATGGGAGCGCGTGGCAGCGGTGATGGCAACAATGTTATTAGATATAAAAAAGTGTACATTGCGCCACAGTCCTTTGAAAAGGACAAGAAAGTGTTTAAGTGGAGGCTAATCAGCTCGTAGCAGCCCCTTTTGTAAATGTCGATATGAAATATAAAAGCAAAGTAAGATATTAGATATTGGAGATATTTTGTAGTAATAAACAAACGAAATAGAGAATGTAAATCACCAAGTCCATTGCCGGTGGGATTAAAGTGGATAACATCAGATTGTTTGCTAACAGCAGCATTAGCCTAACCGCCAAGTTACAAATAGTACTTCAGAGTAAAACTGAAAATAAACACTGAACCCACTGATCTTACCGCCACACGCCTTCAGTCAACACAATCCAGTTCAAACTACCAAACGTCATGTTAGGATGGTAGTCACGTTTAAATACACACATTTCTTCAGAAATATCCTATATGTTCTTTGCGTTCCTTCACTTCTGAATAGCAGAAAAAAGAGGAATATGCCGTAGGACTGTGTATTCGCTGGTACCAACACAATTCACTGACGTTTTGTTGTGTTTATCAAACAATAATGACTAAAAATGGACTAAGTTCTTCTGCAAGGCAATTGGATTACATTGAGGAATAACGTACTTTTGGACTGCAAACCTGGCAACACGCTTTACGACAGTTCACTGCGATTTCCGGTATAAACACATGGAACGTCACATCGTAGAAAACATGAGAGGTCAGAAGTTAAGGTCCTAGTCTTCAGCGGAGACGGAACAGAATACAGAGACATGGTATTACTTACTGTTATTTACAAAAAGGCTTGGCCTAAAATCTCGGCATAATTTAACCTCTAATGAATAGTTCGATATTGTTGTAGTAAATGGCTAAGCTAGCGCTAGCATTAGCTTGTCTGTGGTGCATGGTCCAGCACAATGTGAACAAACATTCTGATGAGTTGCCGTAAGATGTATAATGGTTTTGTTCATTATCAGTAGCTGTGTTTTGTGGAGGATCGTCTGTATTCTCACGACTCTTTGCTCTCCTGTGACCACAGACCGGTTCCATGGTGGCGGTGGGACTGGCTCTGGCAGCAGCCGGATTTGCAGGTAAGTACCTCAACTAATGTACAGTTGTATTCTGCCTTTTAACATGAACGGACTCAAGTCTGGGGTCTGAAATAGCAAATAAAGATTTTTATTAGTTTGGTTCAAACAATAACTGTTTCATTCAGTTATTGTTGTTTTTGGCTTCTGCTTATATTTATGATTAGTTTATACAGTAGTACAGTATATATTGATGTATTATTGGTGAAATGCGTTTCTTACTCTAGACCATGTTTGTTTCTAACAATGGTGTAAAGACAACAATGCCGCCAGTAATAAAAAGTAATAAAATCTAAATGTTTCATTTCTAAATTAAAGTTAAGTTACTCTAGAATAAACATATTCCTTTCTCTGTTCTTTGTTCCCCAGGTCGCTATGCTTTGCAGGCCATGAAGCAGATGGAGCCTCAGGTGAAACAGGCCATTCAGAGCTTCCCCAAAACGGTACGTGTAACAGTATAGTTGTTCTCTCCCCCACTCTCTTTAAGTGTTTTTCTGTGTGGGACTGTAAATGCGTGTGTTGTTGCAGGCATTTGGAGGAGGCTACTACCGAGGTGGATTTGAACCAAAGATGACCAAGAGAGAAGCTGCCCTTGTTTTAGGTGTCAGGTATGTCTAATCTACAGCAGTCAGACAGGGACTTTTGTCATTGAACATATGGTTTATGAAGGCATTAGATTCTGTGCTTTTGGCAGTCATTACGATGGTTACCGAATATTACAATAAGAGGTTGGTGATGTCTCTCTAGCCCCACAGCTAACAGGAATAAAATCAGAGAAGCCCACAGAAAACTGATGATCCTGAACCATCCAGATAGAGGTATGTGGAAACCTACAGCAAGAAACTTGGCAAACTATGCTATAGTACTTATACAAATTGATGTGCTGCAGCAGTTACTTCGATTATTTATCCACATAAGATATATGTATTGTTTTTTATGTAAAATAACAATTATCAAACATCGTTCAGTTTTATAAACCCTACTGATACAGTGGTGACTTAAATGTTGCTTTAATATTAAAATACAGTGTTTCATCTGAAATAACTGGATATTTGTGTTACAGGTGGATCTCCATACATAGCGGCTAAGATAAATGAAGCAAAGGACCTGATGGACAGCCAGGTCAAGAAATAGAGCTGGACATTCTAATAAAAGCACTGCTGTATTGACCTGGGTAATTAACAGGTTTTTCTTACTGTTCTCAAAAATAAACAATTGTACGAACTATCAACAGATTTTTCTATATTTATTCTGTGTATGGGGTTTTATATGGTGCTATGGTTTCAAGCAGAGAGCCATTTCAAAGCTTTTTGGAGAAATGACTGAACTAAATATTGTACACACGCAACATATTACACAATACTCAGGATTACATTGTGTCCAGCTTCCTTGAACTTTACGAGTTCCTTGAAGAGAATCAGACACACAGGGATTTAGATCTAAATGGAAGATCAAGTTTATTTAAGAACTACCTGCATACAAAACATATTGCACATCAACCAGAACGTTCCTTAAAAAAAAGCAAAAAGGAAAAAAAAAACATACTGTAGTTGACCCAACAAAAACACTTGGGATGTTACAACTCTCAGTAGTCCAAACTGTCTCCAAAAGAACTCTTAGCAACAAACACGTGTTTTAGTGTCAAGAAAAAGAAGAGCTATCTTTTTTTAAATACTGTACATTTTTTTAATAAATAATCCAAATAAATCTCCTTCCTAAGTGAAACAGTCATGACCAGTTTCCAGCCAGTCGGTCTGTGGAAGAACCATAAAAATGACAACGTCGTCACCTGAGCTCGGTTTTCCAGAAACATCTCAGCACATCTCATTTTTACCACTGCAACATGTATAAGGATTGTTCTGTTAATATTTAATAAAACTGTCAAATGATTAGCAATGACATGTTTCTAGGAAACCCAGCACTGATGTCTACATCTCTGTCCAGCACTAAACAGTAACAGGTCAGTTTTCAGACTTAATTACAATCCACTTTTTTTTTTTAACAGAAAATGGTTATGTTTCAGTGCAAAGAAAACAACTCTTCTATTGTTTCTTCTCCAGACACGCTGTAATAACATTTTGTCTACGACTCAATTGGTTGCATATTGAAAAAGAGAAAGCAGCTAATGTCAAACTCCTCAACAGGTACATATACAAAGGTTAACTAGACTCATTTTCTCCACAAACATTAAGAACAGACACACCTGATTTAAAAAAGAAAAAGATATGCCTCTGAAATCATTTCACCTGCCTAGAGCGCCATGAGAGTACAAAGAGCACATTGAGATAGTTTAACTGGTAGATGAGGGCAACTAAGTAACACAGAAATAGATGAAATGATTTCAGATGGTGTGCAGAGCCAGGCAACAACTTGTTGATTCTACTCTCAAGGCACAACAGCTGATCACATGTATCTTAGATTTACTCGGGTTTCCAACAAAATCTGCACTGTGGTACTGCTCATGCAGAACATTTAGTTTACAAAGTACGTCAGATGCACAAAACACCTCTCGGTCTGATCTGAGGCAGACTTCTCTTCTAATGGCCTGCTGTGGTGTTACTTTCCCCCATGAAAAAGAACAGCTGCATTTATACCACAGTATGAACTGAGTGGAATCCCTTTCTACATTTGAAAAATACTGCATTCAGTCCAACCTTAGCGTAAGCTGTTAATGAATAGTGGACCGAAAGGTACAGTAGGGATGTCGGTGACTATCTTTGGCAAGCTCATACTGGAAGAACTATTGTAAAAAAAAGAGAGAGAATGTGTAAAATGGATAGTTGGACAGAATTCAGTGTAAAGGGGAAGTTAATGTTCAGACGTCCATAACTTGCACAGTGAAACAGGTTTCAAATATTTGGAAAGTAAATAAACAGTGCATGTTGTTTTTAAATGTTTCAGCTTTAAAGCTGCTTTAAAGACAAGAGGATTTAATCAAGTGCAGCCAAAGATGTTTAAATTTGAAACTATTTCCTTTGCTTAATCTGACTAAGAGAGACCGTTAACAACCAGCTGTGGACCTGAGTCCTCCTTGTAGGAAACCTTGGCAGGCCTCTCGGTGGAAGACCTACTGGCGGCATTGTTGTCTTCACTGTCAGCAGCGTTATTATTAGAACCATTGGTGGATGCCAAGACAGATTGCGGGCTGTGCTCAGCAATGGTATCCACCTGACCCTGTGAAACACAGAATGAACAAAAGCAGCATTTTCAGCATATGTACTATCAAGAAACATAAACTATATGTAGTTGTCGAAGCTGAATACATATTAATCACATTGTCACATGGCCTTTAAGTACTAACCACATCCTTGTTTTTCTTTGTGTCCTTGGTGGTCATCTGCCTGCTCTGAGATTCAGCCCTGGATATGTAGTCGGCCACGGTTACTGTACGGATGAAAAACGGACAAAAGATAAACGCGTAATAATAACTATCCTTTTTGAAATCTATCAGCAAAACCATCAAAGATGTTCATGATTTTGGAATCTGGCAATATATACAATATATATTTAAACCAGAGCAAATTGCTGTGAGAAGGCATGGTCAGTGTTCGAAAGGTCACAAAAGTAGGAAACACACGAGTAAAATCAGTCCATCTGACACATTAGTAAAAAAAAATATATACACAAGGAGGACGCACACTTACTGTATGTGCAACAAACCAGGTGTACAGGTTACAGTATTAACAACAGCCTCATTCTCAATAGGTGTCAATCCATTAACCGCGATCAATCCTTCACCAAGCCTTTCAGAAGCACTTAGTTTCAAGGTAAATACGTAGATTAGCAAGGTGTCAACTATTATTTTTAGACACACACAAGCAACAAGGGGCCTGATGCACAGCCCCTTAGCCAAGCTGTTAGCAGCGCTGTTCAGGTATGGGGGGCTGGCAGTTGCCAAGGTTACCTGGCTGCCTCTCTTGAGGCAGATGCACGTGGCGACGGCGACTACGGTTGCGTCGCTGGGGTTTAGCTTCAGTCTCATCTAGAGGTGTTTGGTCGTCACAAAGACACGAATTTGGGTCTTAAAGGCTCTTTAAACCAGAAACCTACTTTTGAACTGCACAGACCTATTTCACACTTCTAATGGAAAATGACGACTTGTCTGGCAGCAGTTAACACAGACAAAAATATATGAATGACATTTACTGCTGTTTTTTCAAAATGCACTGTATCCCCGGATTTCCCTACCGATTCCATTTTCGCTCATTGAGGCATTGTCTGACTCGCTCATGCCATCCATCAGCGTGGCGTCTTCATCTGTTCGGCGACGTCGAGATCTTCTGCGACGGTTCGCAGGCAGGTTAGACTCGCTAGCATCTGTATCGGCCGTCTGGTCTGTCTCTGTGTTTGTGTCCAAGGTTCCATAGGTATGGTTGTCCTCATGGTCCCGAGGTCCTGCAATGGTTACATCAGATTCAGTTCAAGTAAGGCGTGATAAGAGCCTGAAACGTGTTTCACTGTGTGAATTTATCGATCCAAACTGACACATTCTAGATACCAGCAAACCTGGAAACTGTTTTTTTATGCTTTAAGTCTATTTGTTTTCTCCCCTTGATCAAGCTTGACATCCACATACAGGTGTTTAAATGAGTTGCAGACCATTTATGTGTAAAAAGATTGTAAAAACATCCCTGTTTTCTTTCATTTGAGTCAACCCAAAATGTCCATTCTGTAATGCTAACGTGCTGCTCATGTCTCATTTACCAGAGCTGTATCCTCCTCTTCCTCCTCTCCCCCTTCCTCCAGGCCCTCCTCGGCCTCTGCCTGGGCCTGGCCTTCTACGCCCATCTCGCATTGGTCTAGGGCCTCTCTCTCTCTCTCTGCAAGTCAGTCATTGAAAATCTCAAGCTCAGTGGTTGAAATTAAAATCGGAAGTCATGAAAATACATGCAGTACAAAATCTAATGTTGAATGATTGAGATTGTAGGCCTGATACACATCCATGACATTATCAGCAGCTGACCCTTTGTGCACATCTTTGGGTTTTATTGTAAACTAAATGTACCTGTTTTGATCTTCTCCAGCCAGGGACCAGTCACTGAGCTCATCCCTTCGCTCTGAATCAGTCTCGGAGGCATTGGAGTGCTCTGAATTGGTGCCTGAAATCAAGCAAAGCACAGCATCTTTTAAATTATGCTGATTTTTGATGTTAAAAGTAATGCAAAAGTTTATTTCTTAGTTCTTGCACAAACAGCGCATCCTTACGTATACGCTTGATTTGAAAAAATACCAACCATATCCTGTGCTGTAGCTGTGGCCTCTGCGTCCACGTCCTCGACCACTGTAGGAGCGGCTGACATGTGAAGATGATGAAGAGGCGTTGGCACTGCTGTCTGCGTTATGCCCTCCTCCTCCTCCTCCTCTCTCCCTGTCAGCCGGCCGATGGCCCTGGGTAATCTGACGTAGCTGTTCATCAATCTGCATTCGTTCAAGACGAAGCTGCTCAATCTCCTAGACGGCAAGAAAAAGTAGCAGTAGTGGTGAAAAGAAAGAGGGGGAAAAAATTGAACCAAATCAAATGGCTTTAAAAGGAGGATTATCACAGGTTGGGTCATCATACATCTACACAAAATTGTGAGTCTCTTTTGTTGCTTATTCTGAATCTTGCTAGGTTGGTTCCCTGTGTATAATCCATAATCTGCCTCAGCTCTTCCTCTAGCTGCTGGCCCGCTGCAAGAAGCTCCACCATGTCCTACACACAGAGCGCACAACACACACACCAAGACAGCACAGAACACGCAAACAGCACAGGACAAACACACATGCAGTGCAAAATGTATATACAACACCGTTATTAGTATAAGGGAGTGAGTTATTGTGTGTTTGATAAACATGTGTAGCAGATATACTAAAAGTGAAGACTGAGTACATGAGAAATACAGCAATGACCAGTAGGAAATTACTTATTATATGTAGAGACCTAATATAGCCTCTCTACCACTTAAGGCCTGTCAGATGGGTCCTGATCCTGCTCAGCTCAGGTTTAAGTAACTTATTAGTATCCACAGAGATAACATATATCTTCTGCTGTACTACTTATTAGAAATCTCGTTGTCTTTCAGGTGTTACTTTATTTTGGTTCTGTGTAGTTGAACAAATAAAGCAGTGTTAGTGTTAAAATAGAACCAAAGCTAACTAAACTGCAGACTTACTGACACAGCTAAAATAGGTTAGTTACGGCTTATGTATCCACAATTCCACAACAAGCTGCATTCCATGCTTCTTAACTAATGAAACACTGATTGTCAAAGCAAGAGTGAAAGCAAAGTCTGGCAAAAGCATCAAAAGCAAGTGCAGTTACCTAATTCTATTACACAGGCACACAAAGTATTCTTACGTTGAGGTAAGAGATGTGATACTCCAACAAGACCTGGACATTACCAATGCTCTCCTTAGTACCAACAAAGGTAAAGGGGACCATTCCCTGTGTCGACAAAACACAAAAAACACAGCACAAATGTTAGTATGCACCTGAGAGGAAAATTAACAAAAGTATCAATATTCAGCAAGCAGCGTCATCAGTAGTAGTACACGTTGCAGTAGCAGGCTTACTTCCTGTCGAGGCTGCTTGGTGTCATTGTCTCCTTCAATCCGGACCCTCACCACACCAGACTTGTCCACAATCTCCTGGATTACCTTACCGTTCTTACCAATCACTTTACCTTTAGCAAGGGAAGATAAGATGGTAAGCTGTGGTTTATATGGCTCACAGTAAAACATCTCACAGACGAGCCAATAACTCTGGCACATAAACTGTTTCTGTATTTTACAGTATTTTTTTCATGTTGCACTGTTACCAGTATGTTACCAGTTACCATGGCTAACGTGAAGCGCATTTTAATTTCAGTTTCCATGGGATTTCCCTGAAGACATTTTGGGGATCTCCAAGATAGGTCCACATACCAACAAGGTTTCTTGGCACTTGAACAGAATCCTCCAGAAACTCCAGGTAGTTCCTGGCCTTCTTCACAGCTTCTTCTGTCTGAAAGACAACATAGAGTCACATTCCCCTAACACATAGCCATAGTAAACAATAAGCAAATAAATCAAAACTAATCATTGCTTGAGAATTTCCATACACCAATTTTTCAGCATATCAAGCATGTCAAGTACAACACTCTTACTACTGTACCTCTCCATAAATCCTGAAAGTGCCAGTCTCCTCATCCAATTCAATGGCAGTGACACCGGGAACTTTCCGAGCTTGCTGGATGTTGCTGCCATGGCTACCAATGGCCAGGCCCATCAGATCAGGTCTCACCATGAACTCCTCCTGGAAGGATGACACCAGCTGCCTGGAGCTCTAAACAAAATAAGAGGTAGGAGTTGGATTTTTAAAACGTCTTTTAACGCATGTTATTCACACATTTTTGCATACTGCTTATCTCACCCTTAAGGGTACTATACTGCCACATTTAGACCTTCGTGTTGTCACATGTACTGACCTCAAGGTGCTTCGTGGCCTCCTGGTTGCGAGACATTAGAAGCAACTTGGTCCTGAGGCTGCGCAGGTGCATGTCACTCAGCAAAGACACACGTTTTACTGTCGTCTCATTGGTGGACTGAAGACACAGCAACACACACAGGAAATAAATACATTATTAGTTCATACTGCTCATTTGGGGCCAATGACTTCATCTACAATAAAAATACACCAACAATGCTCAACAAATCTAACAAGCCATAACAGAACTACAGTAAGACAGTCACCACAATCAGTAGTTGGCTGGTCTCAGGGCAGTATGAGACATGACAGGCTCCCACGGCTTTCTTGAATTCTTTATGGGCGTTCTCATTCTGGCACCTGTCAAACATAATACAGAAGAAACCATAAGTATAAAGGTATTTAATGGCCAAGACCTATTCATTTTTATAACAGTACATACGCTTCTTGTAGATCCTGAGGAACAGGGACAGTGCACTTGTGGAAGGAGTTCTTGGTGATAGCCTTGTTGGGGTTAACGGGCCGCAAGCGCTCAAAGGTCACAATCTCATTGTAGGTGGCATCACAGGCTGCATACTCAATCACATAAAACTGCAAAGACAGTTTCAGTGTATGAAATGTACAAATGTGTAACTGTTATGAAATGATAAAAAAAAACTAAAGAGTAATATTGCTTGTTTTTTATATTGAAGTAAAACAGCATATTATTTTGCAAAGTACTCACATCTCCCTTCATCATACGGACTTTAGCCAACCACCAACCGCAAGGCTCCTGGTCATTGGCTCTGGAGAAAATCTGACAGATGATTTTGAAACAAATTAGTACACAAAACAGAAACAATGGGAATTTTGAAAAAAGAAACTATACGCATGTCTTTCTCACCTCCACGTCCTCGCCCTCTCCAATCTCCTTCTTGGCATCAGAGGGTGGTGGCAGCCTGACATCACAGAAGGGCACCTGGCGTTCTGGCTGCCAGCTGTAAACAAGACAAAGAAACTGTTATCATGCTTAAATTTTATAGGTCTGACTTGAATTGTTTTCTGAGGTTTGAAAAGACAGACTCACTTGTTCTCAAAGGCAATGGTGAGAGAGTCATCGTGGATATCTTTGACAAAGCCCTGCAGAACAGCAACAAACATAAGAGAACCATCAGCTACGTACAGTGGCTGTAATGAACAGAAAAAAAGCTCCCTTAGCTTAGCTTTGTAACAGATGTAAAAACTATTTCAAGTACTAAGAGACAGTCTTTATAAACACTGTTGATTCAAACTTACAGCTGGCTTTAACAAACAGATTCCTTATAACAGAAAACAGTCCAGTAAAGTGAAAAAAGGAAATATTAATTAGTGAAAACTAAATTCTTGACCAGAAGCTACATTAACAATATCTTTATACCTGGCAAACTAAACTAAATAGGACACCACTTAGGCGGACAGGAATTTTAATGGGTACTGTGCATTTGGTTTATACAAGCTATGTGTAACTTGCCAAAACTTACATTACTGCTACTAGTATTTGTAGTTGAAGCCCACCTTACTGCCAAAGCATGTGTTACAAAATTATGAAAACACGCAAATTCATCCTCCTCCTAGTAGTAAAAATCAGTAGTAAAAATCGTTATGTAACCATGTCAAATAAAAAAGTTAGTTTATTATGGTAGAAAAAACACAACACAAATGTTAACAAGCTAACAAGATAGTTGAATACAGAATATGTTTCTGATTAACGTCATGTCTTCAATTCCAACATTCTGAATTAGTGTCTACTGCCCGTTTATGTTGACAAGTTTGTGTCATTGTTACAAAGCACAGCCCTGAAGCGTGAGCCTGGAAACGACAAACATGACAACTGTCAACGTCCTTTACACATTGTCTGTGAGCCAACTTTAAATATTTAAGCCCTCACGAACCTGACACATTAGAACAATGAATAATACATGAACAAAAATTATGTCTTAATATTTCAGCTTATTAGATTGGATTCGTCCTGGAAGAGTGCAGTGTACAAAGGGAGTGAGAAGCACTAAATTGAGACTGAAAGTAAAAGGAGAGAATCTAATGTGAAATAGAAAGTGTGGAAGATCCAACAAAGAACCACAACAGCAGGGGAAATAAAAGACATAGCAGGGAATGAGTGAAAGAGACTAGTAGTTTAAGCAGCAGGTCCAGAAATAGCTTCTAGGTCTGTGGTATCAGTAGCCCTCCTCTGACATACCAGCTGCTCGGGATTGACAAGGAACAGCTGGTTCACGCATACAAAAAATATCTTGGGCATGATGAGAGATCAAATAATAGACAGCCGTGCAGATCATGAGAGCTCTCACCTCTAAGCAACACATGCTTTAATAAACTACACGATCTGAAGTTATCGCAGTTAAACAGCGTAAATAACAGCGGGCTCCAGATACAGTGTCTGACCGTAACTTACTTTAGCTTCATCTTTCGACGTCAACAGTTAAGCAACTAGCAACTTAGCGTTAGCTAACTTTTAGTTAGCTCGGTCAGATTGCAAACGCCCGTCAAGCAAAACTGTTAACACCACTGATTTGTCACATATACCGCTTACTGGAAACACGTTTGTCTTCATTACATAGTGAGAACAAGGAAAAATCTTTAAAAAGTGTCAGTGGGGAAATAATGACGAACGATGCTAGCTCAGAAAGCTAGTTCTGGCTAGCACAGCTAGTACCAGCTAACGTCAAGCAGCCTGAGGGTGAAGCGAAACTCCAAACGCGTTTCCGTCGAATGTTAGACCAAAACACTACATCGTACAAGCGGTTATTGTGTCTGTGTCCGTGTCAATAACCCGGTATTTACCTTGTAATAAGCCCCGTTGGAGCCACGGACCTCCACCGCCAGTTCTTCCATATTGGACACGCAAAGGATGCTGGGACGACAGGTGCTCGTTAACCAGGAGGGAGGTGACGGACCCTGAGGTGGCAGCTGCGCGAAACGCAAACGCAAACCCAGATCTTCAGTGACGAGTAAAAGCGTCGAAGTGGTTAAAAAGTACTTTACAGGAAGACGATAAATCTAAAGTTGTTAAATCATCATTTGATGGCTTCTGTTCAGACATTTAGGGTTTGTGCTACAGAAATAGAGCAGGAAAATTAGAGTTTAACAAATCCTCTTCAGTTTCCTTATAAAAACACAACCTGGGACCTGAGCACTAGCTGCGCTGATAATAGAAGCAGGACGTAGTGTAGCTTCATCTCTGTAAAGATGTTCTGGATGCTTTGCTCTGTTTGGCAGATGTGGACCTGTGGATGTGAATTCATCCACTCTCTGTACCATGACTTACAAAATCACACCTTTTCTTCCTCGATGAGAGTTTGGTGTCATCAGGTGATCAAACTCATCAACTAAACTAAACAGCAGAAAACACGTGGATGTGTGATGATTACTCATTTAAGGTCACGTTTGACGTTTTGTAGTTCATCACATTTTAAGGTAAGCAGGTTTATGTGCATAAAATGGTCTTTTCTCTCTACGTACATTGCTCTGTTTACCTTCACAGCCTCTTGGGCTGCTGTCTTATCTATTTAAACACACCTTGTGCTCCTGAATGGGAGCAGTATTCTGCCACTGCCTCTTTAGAAACAACCACTGTGACACCTAGTGGCCGACAGTTCAACTCCTGTTGCTGCTGTACACAAGATTTCTGTTTCGATTTAGCACCACCACCAGACTTTACTGGAAATGCACTGCACAGCTCAGTGTACAAACAACCTCCACAGGGCATATTTGAAACTCTGACACAAATCTGAGGTTCAGAAAGAAGGATTTTGCTTTTTTATTTGCACTTTATTCTGGAAAATCATTTGACTGAGATTGCTTAAATGCCGCTTGTTTGCAATGAAATTCCCCAGAAGTGATTTGACCTCCACATGGTCATAGAAGACAAACAATCACTGCTGAGCCCAACATACATCTAATTTACCAGAAAAAAGATGTGAGAGATGAGAAAAAGATGAGAAAGTAAACTAACAGCTGCCATTCTCTGATTATTAAATCAGATAATGGTTCCATACAGAAAATATTACTGAAGGACAACAATCACGTTTAAGGATTTCTGGTGCTATGAAAGAATCCAACATGATCATATTATGATAATGAATAACAGAGGGGTCTGTGACTGACCTATGAATCAAATCCAATGTGATGTGTGACTTGTATTTTCATAATGTTCAAATGCTGACAGGGCTTTTAAGAATGCTTACTTACTACAATGTAGGTGGATGATGTTGTATAAAATAATAATTTGGTGCAGTATAAACTAAAGAATATCCACCTCAACTGAAAGACTTTGTCTGTATTAACAGAATAAAAAAGCCACTGCTTTATTCTCTCCTAGCTTTCAGAAGGAGCGGGAATGAAGTGACCCAGTAGCAGCACTTAATGTATCATGAAATGAACGAGGTCTGAGCTGAACATCAATCAGATAAGTTTATGTGATTTAATATAGTTTTCTGCAAGAAAAGACGAAAAAAGGAAAGACATTTACAAATGTTACAGTAAATGTTCAAACCGACTAAAAGTAGCCTTTAGTTCACAATGCAGTATTAATAATATTATGTCAGTCTGAAGCCAAATACTTAAAAGGAGTATGACGTTTAGTGACTTATGGCTGTTCAAGGCTGTTATTGTAGAACAAGTCATAGTGATTATGCGGTTACACAGTTAACATAAAGGAAATAAACGTACAGTTAAACATTAAATAAAGCACAAACAGTAAGAAGCTTTAAAAACAGGCCGAGGCAGCGGCTGCGTAGAAAAGAGACAAATTATTACACAGCAAAACATACAAATATGTTTCTTTGGGGAAATTTTGGGGAAATCTTTGATGCGCTCTGACACTGGGATGTGGCAGCGATGAAGACAGCATGTTCCCATAGTGGTTGCACTGTGCATAATGTGTGTGTGTGTGTGTGTGTGTGTGTGTGTGTGTGTGTGTGTGTGTGTGTGTGTGTGTGTGTGTGTGTGTGTGTGTGTGTGTGTCAGTGGAAAATATTCTGCTTGGTCTGAAGACATTACCAAAGACCCTCACAGGCGGCCTGATAGTCGGTCCTTACGTTCTGATTTAAACCAGTTTACCAATTCCATTATGCTAAGCCCGAACACTGGTTGGGAAATGATGAACGATTATGTGAAACACATAATCTCCCTGCTGCACCATCATGGCAATATGACAGCCAAATTTCATTCATTCTATCCAATTCCTTCCTTATTTAAGGAAAGAAAATTACTGGTCCCAGTAATCAGATATGTAGCGAGGCTGTGTGCGCGAGTTAAGCCCACTCCCATTAGGCTTCTGCTTCGCTCCTGCCGGAGTCAAACACACGCACGCACGCAGACACACACTGGCGCGGGAAGACGGATACACATGTTCCACATGTCTGACCCTCCTCGCTTCTCACATCCCCTTTCACCCGTTTCAAGGACTATTATTTGGCCCTGATATATTCTCTACAACATCATCCGTTAGCGATGCCAGTTTGAAACACAGTGTCCCTTAAGTGGTTTAGAGAGCGGCATCCGGGCGCCCGCCTGCACACACACACACACACACACACACACACACACACACACACACACACACACACACACTTCAGCCTCGCCTCCTCTCCTCACACTTCTGAAAAGAAGGCCCGAACAAATGTTCCTTCTCCAAACAACGTCATTTCTGAAATTAGGCTAAATTAGATAAGAATGCAATTTTGTCTTTTTCTGCCGTCATTATCCTCTGACAAAAATCAAACGTAATGATGAGACATTATTTGGCACCAATATTCATTCCCCCTCTTTCTCTTCTGTATCTCTGTGGAACAAAATCACCAGCGAGCTGCTATATTAAACACCATGTAATTTATTGCTAATACACTCTGGGTATCATAGGCTCTTGGAAAGCTCCAGTGTCACAAACAGAAAGAGGTGTATTGAGCCTATGACTGTTTGTTCTCCTTCACACATGTCCAATTTTTCCTCTCCAATCGGGAATGCATTATAGGTGTAATTGAAAATTAGTAGTACATCTTTTTATTTTTTCGGGGGGTAATTTATCAGGCCCCATTGTTCCTGTGTGACACCTCCAGGGCCCGTTGCTAACAAGGAGCCCAGCGCACCGAGAGGCTTTCTGCCTGCCGGGCCCCACAGCTCCTCTGCTTTGTCACTAATTGTGGCCTCCTCTCCACTGAATTGTGATTCGGGTAAAAGAGCTTGTTGGCTTGATGCAATGAAGCTGCCGGTGACGCTCTCACCATTATCAAAGATACTCTTGATCTTTTCAAAAGCAGGAAATAGATTTTTTTCCCAAGCCCCTGTTCAATCACACAGGGGGTTGGGGGGGAAAAAAGTAATTTGCAATGCGTCCATTAGTTCTTCATTAAAGCAAGATTAAATTGCACCTCAAATCACATCTGCCTTTTCTAGAGTAAAGGGTGACAGTTTTAGGGCCAAAACTAATTACTAGTGCCAATGAATGAGAGAGGAAAACAGGGCTGTTTTTACATGAGATAGTGTGGCCTGTCATTATATTCAGACTAATTCCACTCTGCCTGCTCTCTTAATGAGACCAGAACTCCTCACAGCCCTCTCTCTCCCTCTTTCTCTGTATCTGCGTGAGCTCCAAATGTATAATTTTGATAGCACTTGGAGTTTGCATTAATTAATTTTTCCGCGAGACCTGCTACAAGTGCCAGATCTGTGATGTTCTGAATTATCATTTAGAGAGAAAGGAGCCGACAGACGGACGGACGGACGAAACCGGGGCGAGAGCGAGGGACAAAGAGGACGACAGATGCTGCAGCAAACTTTGTTAAACAGTTAAACTTAAATTCAAGCAAACGTGCAAGAACACGTCCAGTTGTCGTCACCATTGTTCACCACTTCATACGTTTCATGTCTACGGACATTACAGGAAAATAACACAGATTCCATGTTTGGAGGAAACAATCAACCAACATTCACAGGTGTGACATACATGTGTTCCTCTGATGGGATGATGCACAGTTGAATTTAAACCGTCAAAGAATATTTAGAGACTAAAAAATTCAGTCCCACATATGATGAGCATCCTTTACAGAACTGCCAAAAATTACACCAATACTGACATGCCTTCAGTCCACGTGAAGCTGTCCTACTGGTGTCAGGCTGAATAGCTTTAACAGTGTGAATGTGTGAGTTGGACGCGTCCTCGCTCTCGGGTCGGGGGCCTTTTCCTTCATAGTAAATCTGTGTGACGTCTGAGTCGCCTTTTCCTTTCTGCAGCTCCATTAAAAGTTTGTGTTCAACGTCGCATTGTGGAGCAGCTTTATTCCAGACTTCGCTGCACCTCGGTGCAGAAACCGGGCCAGTGGCGGCATGTTGTCGCTAAGACGCCATCAGCTCGGGCACTTTCCATTTGCAAAACGCCCCCGTTTCCTCCAGCTGATGGGAGAGGCTCTGAATGCTCTTCCTCTCCCCTTCTGTGGGGTGCGTGGACGCTCCTCTGCTGTGCTGGAGGTGGAGGGTGGTAGATTAGTGTGAGCGCTGAGAGCAGCCAAGTCTCACAAACAGGATTTAGCATGTTGTCTCACAGTGGCAGCCCTGCCTGGGATCACATGCTGCTGATGAGCCCCGGGGCATAACATGCTTATGGCAGATACACCGCGATTTACAGAGACAGGAGAAGTGCCGAGGACACCAACTTAACACGTGTGCGTTTGTTCACAGTGCACAAAGTTGAGATGTTGGCATCTTTAAATGAGTCAACAATGTTGCGAGGCTTTACCTCTGCGCTGCGCAGAAATCTCTTAATGCACATTACAGGCTTTTGAGAGCGGCCGGCTGATTAGCCCCTCAAGGCGCTTTTTGCCATCCTTAAAACATTTTTTTACATACAGTGCATTTTTCTCCTCGCAAGGTACCAAACCTCCTTTCCTTGCAAAAAAATATATATGCACTAGCACTAATTTCTTAAGTAGAGGAATCACCCCACTGGTTTCTGCTGAAGCGAGATTTGGCTGCAGAGCCCGCACTGGTTCCAGAAATTCAAACCTCATACCATTCCAGGCCGGGCTTATCCTAAGCTTGTTAGTATGTGTGATGCCGGGACCGATAGGGACCTCTACATTACCATAACGCTGCTGAATTAACTATGATCTTCCACTGCACCAGGAGAAAAACTGGCCCACAGAAGTTTTGCAATATGCTGTGCAGGATATTATGATAACAGGCTATAAAAATGTTTATAATCTACTTAGTGGAGGACCGGGGTTCAAATGTGTTTCTATATTAGGCTTATTAATGCGCCCACAGATTTTCCTGTACCACCATCAGAATGGGCAAGTGAAAAAATGCACACTTAACCAGAACAGGAAAGAAAAAGGTCCCGGAGAGATGATTAATTAAAGCGGAGACTGTGCAGTGACACGTGGAACAAAAGCAGCAGCGTTGAGGTGAAGCTGCAGCTGCATCAAGCAGCTGTTTACCACCAGGGCACGTCCACTGTATTATGTCAGAATTTGGGATTTCATGTTCTACACATTTTTGTTCCTGATACTGTGAACCTAAGTATTTTTCATTTGTCCGGTTATTTTTAGAGCAGCCTGAGGTAAACTGGACCAGGGAACTTTTCCATGGATGCAACGGTTTGTGCTTCACTGGTTTAGATGTGTTGGTTTAGATCAGAACACACGTGACAACACAGCATGAGTCAAAGCCGGCGTTAAACTAAAGTAGATGTTGACACGCACAAAGCCAGAAACAAACAGAAATGTCAGACTCCACCTATAAAAATCAAACTGTGCCACTTTTTCAGAGCAATTTAAACGTTGTATTAAATTTACCTCCTGATCTTTGTTGTGACTGTCCTGACCCGCTCTGCTAATCTGCCTGAGGGTGAATGCTCCTTCACCAAACACAGTGGAGACGCATTAAGCGCTACGCTCCCACAGCCTCCTTATTAAACTGCTCGACTGTTTTTGATAAACAGTAATTTGGTGTCATGGAGGACGGCGAGGAATAAACAGGACTGTCTATCTGCCATTCAGACCATTGCTCCGCTGGGTTAAGTCTCCCCTCTCTCCCTCTCCTTCTCTGTGTTGACACATATACATATCACACAGCGGGATTAGCATGACGGTGACTGTAACAAACCTCGCTTTAGAGGAAAAAAAGAATGTAAGAAAGAAGGAAAAAGCAGCCTATTCTATAGTGGAGGTGCCCAGCCAGAAAATAGCATACTTAGACAACAATGGTGTGGTAAGTACCTTAGCAGGGATCAGCGCTGGCAGAGTGAAACACATTACAAAACAATGGCTGACTGCCTGGCTGCTTGGCTGCTTGTCAGGAGCCGCGGCGCTGCCATGAGCTGCCATGCTGTTATTTGTCAGGGGAGAGAAAAGGAGACAGAGACACACATCATCATCTCGCTCCTCATCGCCGTAAACACTGGTGTGAATGACTGGTCACAGCGCATCTAATCCCGCCTGCAGCCGCATCCCCCATGATCCCCCTCTGCAAAGCGTGGCGTGTGATGTGGTTCCACGACACGACAACCACGCGGCCGCGGACGCACGGGGCGACAGGAGGCGAGAAGGATGCGAAGCTCAGTGAGAAGCGTGAGCCTTGACTTTTAACCTTGCTGGAAATGAATGTGAAGCAATCAATGCAGTAGTAAATAAAATCTACTCAAATATAAACATTGTATTCATTAGTCACAAGCTGCGAACAGTTTGTCACAGATTCAATGTTAGTCGCTTTTTTAGGAATTCTACATCTAATTAGCCATTAATCAAGAAATAAATGCAGCACTTTTGCTAATTAAACATAATTTGGAGTCTTAGAGTAAAGGGCATATTTTTTGTGTCCATACAGTACGCAACTATTTGTAATCTGAAGCTTCAAACACACTGGAAGAAAAAAATCCAACAAGCCAAAACCAAACAACAAAGCGCGATTTAAAACACACAAACATTCCTGCTGTTGAATTATGCAAAAAAATAACAAAGAGAATATCCAGCAATTATTAACCTGCATATCATGCTTTCAAAATTACACATTTACATTCCAATCTTTTGATAGCATCTAAATCAGGAAGTCAAATATATTACAGTTTTATTATTGGGCCAATAATGAGTAGAGATTGTTTAATGCCAGTTAAAAGTGGAAAAGGGGCTTCTGTGTGTGTGTGTGTGTGTGTGTGTGTGTGTGTGTGTGTGTAGGGGGAGCGTTACTAATGATATAAGTGCGAATGGTGGAGCATCTCCTGGAAATCTGGCAGAAATCCTAATGTCACTCCTGTCCCCCTTTTAATGCAAACCAAATGAGCCTGCACTGTAATAAGAGGCTTCCCAGAATTAGTTTCCGTTTGCAGAAAATTGGGAGAAAAAAAACCTTAGTACTTTTATCTATGAATTTCACCCCAGCATAAGCAAAAAAAAAAAAAAAAAGAAGCCAGACCCTCCTCCGACATTATTTGGATGACGTTCCATCAGTAGCAGCAGCAAGAAATAACACTGTGCAAATTCTATGCATGTTAATGATAAATAGGAATCCACCTGCTCACAGATAAAATGAGTTTAATTTCCCCCCACCCGCGCCCGTGCGCCTGCCTGGCCTTTTAGAAATTACTTATGCACAGCTATTATTAAAATAGGGCCAGAGCAAATGAGAAAGAAGCGCTATCTCTGGAGAGTGGCTGGGTTTAGACGGCTGCTGCTGCTGCTGCTGCTGCTGCCACGACGCTCAGCTTCACACAGTCAGCACTTCCTCCCCACACACACACAAACACACACTGGGACGAGGCTTGTGCGCACACCTTACCTCCTCTCGGCTCTGGTGGCAGCTCTGACCCCGTGTTTACTAAATTAACCCAAATCCCCTTTTTTCGGAGGGGAGTTTTCTGGTGTAATGGAATTTGCAAGCTTTGTAAGAACGCCCGTCCGTGTGTGTCTGTGCGAGCGCGTATGCTAATACTCATGTGTGCGCCTGTTTTGTAACCAAGTGTAATTTTGTTGTTGGAGGGACTTTTCCTTTGGGTGTACAATGTGCTTGCCCCTGCATCTTCAGAGGAGCTGAGGATGTAACAATCGAAAGCTGAAGGCGGAAAATATCAACCGCAACTGGTGACTGGAATATTTAAATCTGCGCGGACAAAAAGGACGAGCAATGAGAGTTGGGAGGAGAGGAGAGAGGCCAGAGCAGAGTGTTTTGGTGCACTCTTGTATGTTTGCTACTGCACATTCTCTGCCGCCTCTGCTCCATTAGCAAATCAACAGATTCCTCTCGCTTTGGCCTTGAACACTTGGAGAACATTCATCCTTTTCATGCACACGAGCTGAAGGATGTTCTGATGGCCGCCTGCGCCGCCTCACTCCATGCTGAACCCCCGCCTCGGCGCTGCTCCGATTCATTATCCAGCGCATAAAAGTAGGTAAATAAAACATCATTATGTGTAAAATATCTAAACTGGAACTGAGCTGAACACTCACAGGTGACATCAGGTCACGGTGCAGAGTTCAGTTCAAAAACTGCCCGGTTGCTGGGAAAGACAGAAGCGAGGGTTCAGGCACTGACAGGAGGTCTGTCCAAACTGCACGGGGACAAACAATATCTGGCTTTGCGCACTTTGGCTGCCGCACACACAGTGCGAGCCTGGTGGAAAAAGTAAAGGCTGTGCAGAACAATGAGGTGCAGACGCGCTCGCCCCTCGTCTTGGGGCTCCCTGCTGTGCGGGAGCCTGCTGATGACGAGGAAAAGGGCCCCTGGGGGACGTTACGGCCCTAATAAATGAGGTTCACTCTCCACTTCACGCACTCTCAGGGCAGCAATCATGTCACAACAGCGTTCTGGTTGGAACGCTGAAGCATATTTCTGCCCTCCTGCGCTTGACAGCTTTTCTGCAGCTGAAATTACTATGGCGCTTTGTGATGATGTCACTGTACGCAGTTTCTAAATGATATACTCGCGTTTACAAATAACACGGTTCTTTTTATTACAGAGCATAAGACGTGTTATTGTGTTGATGTTTCACCATCTGATGCCTGAAGCATGTAGTTTCATAATGTATGTTCACATACAGTGCATGTAACCATGGAATGAACTGTAATTAATACAGTTAATTATATTGTCAATCAATAATTGAATGATCTGAATGATTTCAATTCAAAAATATCAAACATCCTCCCACTTTCTCTAATCCTAACACATGGTTATGGTTCATTCTACCATCAACCTTTGGATTACATCTCTATATAGCCACATAGAAAATGATCAGTCAATCAACGAGTTCATCTTCAAATTATTAGTGCTTATAAATTTGCTGGGTTTGCTGCTGGTCCTTGCGACCAGCTCTGGGTGACTACAGAAATCATTTGAAGGAGTTCAAGTCTCTTTGAAGAACTGTGACGGGCTGAGACGAGGCCTGGTGACAGCAACAGGGTGAGAGTCTGATTGAATGGAGGCAGAGGAGCGTACATCTTTAAATTCCTCATTATCCACTAACACACAGACACCACGTCTGCTCCTATTCCATTACTTACTCCTTCGTATTGTCATGCTCTGAGAATTCAATGTAGTACCTTTTATTGTAGAAAATGAAAAATGTCATTTCCCCTCCTCCCTCCCCCCTCTCGTAACACTCATTTAAAATGTCTCATCTCCCTCTGCGTGTTCAACAGTCTGATTGCCTCAGTGCTGAAGAAAGAGGCCTAAGAGGAGGAATTCCCTCTCTTTGTGAAAAGGAGTCCAGGTGGGAGCAGAAGAGCAGGAGGAGGAGGAGAAGGAGAATGGAGTGGCATGATTCATGAGGGCGAGAATCTGCTGCTTCATCAGAGTCGGTCAAGCAGGACAGCTGCTGCCGCTGACCTCCCGGTCTAATGGAGAGACCCACACCTCCAAGGACCAAAGGGCTTCTTATTCTCCTCCCGCCAGCAGCCACATGTCTCTCCCTTCTTCTGTGCTCCTTTCTTTTCTCGCTCTCTGCCACTTTTTCACTCTCAGCTTAATGCAACAGTGGAGGGGTAGGACTTAACCTCGCTGAGAAGTAAAGTCCTTCAGGTCTGGAGAAAAGGACAGCGATAAGGTGTCTCTCTAGGCCGGAAGTACAGCGGACGTGTTGGTGAACGTAACTAAATGATGAGAGGAAGAAACAGGAAATAAGCACAGCCTCCGTTAAAAGGCCGTAAAGGAGAGAGACACTAAAAACACGGACAAAAATCATATTATAGGCTAATACATTCATATTTCATACACCATGTATTTTAAGCGTAGCTTTGAAATCATCACATTACTCAATGCATGAGGTTAAGTCAGAGGGAGTGTAAACACGCCCCAGGTTTTAGACTTTCATCTGCAAAATCTTCCTAATTTGTCACTTTCCATCTTGTAAGATGTTGTTATTTGCAAATGCTTTAAATTATATTGATTAGATTTATTAATCAAGATTTTAAAATTATAATTTCCTTGTTTTCTATAAAATCTAACAACCAAGGTGGGCTGATTCACCTACAGATGGATCTAAACATAAACACAGCAAGTCAGTGGTAAACGCACTCTTCTGCTCCAAGGTAGAGTTTAGTTCAGATGAAAGGACGTCCACTGTGGCCTCATCTCTAAAACCCACCAGACCACAGACGGTGCTGTACTGCCCTCCAGTGGACGGTTGCAGAACTGCCTGTACGTTGGGAGATGAACTTAGTGTCTTTGCATTTGTTGCAATGATTTCAAGATTAAAAAAAAAAGAAATAACATTTGGTTTTATCAGTAGCCTCATGAGCTGAGAATGTGAAACGGTCTGTTCTCAATACCTTGAAGGTTGTGATGTGAACCATTCAGACATTCTTTTGACACTAAGTTAATGTAATTTCGAGAACATTATAAAAACTTCAAACATGAGCTCAAGGCTTTTATTTTATTGAAGAGGTTGTAGATAAATGTGAGGAATTTGCAGATATAAAACATCTGAACATCGTTTGACCATCGGGAGACTACACTGTGTGTGTGTGTGTGTGTGCGTGTGTGGTTTTGCTTCAATCCAGCAAATGACAATAAACATTTAATTGAATTTAATTGAAGCATCCTGCCAAAGACCAAAACTCCTCCACTGCCACCCTGTAGGAGTGCAACCAGCTGCAGCACCTCCTGTAGTCAGTATCAATAAAGCTTAAGATGTCAGGCGTCTGAGACAGAAAGGACAGGACTCTGCACATTCAGTATTAGATGAGGAGGCTTCGCTGCCGTGCAGTTATATTAACGGATAATCTGCGCTAAAAAGACACGCAGGCTGCATCTCCCATGATGGGACCAGTAATGATGGAGGAGAAAAGCCAGGCGTTGGCAGCTAAGCCTGAAGTAAGCTACTTTGGCACGGGGAGATGCTCGGCTGGTCGCGCCGCCACTGGCGTGTGTCCAGTTATTAAATCAAGCGCGTGACACCAAGTAGCTTTAAGCAGCAATAAGCTGTGAGGCCACTTTCATTTATTACTGCAAGTTGAGGGACGTGAAAGGAACAAAATATGTCAATTAATTATCCATTTCCATTTTCTATGATTCATGATGGAACACTGTCCAATAAAAAGCAGCTCTGAGCCCATGGATCCCTGAATCCCCAGGTCGCCACCGTACAGGAAGAGAAAACCCATTTACAGGCGAGTCGGGCGTGTGGGAATGTTTTAAGAGCCTGTGCTGCCTCGGTTGGCTTTACAACAGAAACGAAAAGTTACGAAAACAGCGACTGCCAGCAGGACCACAAAATACATTCCTTTGCTTGTACGTGTTTTAAGTGCAGATATGAATCTTTACAATGAACTTGTCAAAAGCAGCGAAACCAAACCTGGCCGAGCGATTAGATGCAAGGCCTGTGCAATGATGTCCGTGCGAACCAACCTTTGGACACTACGCCACTTTAAAGTTAAACCCACACAGGCCAAACCAACTTGAACTTCCTTAGACTTCAAACAGGTCGGGTTCACAGTGGCTTCCATGCATGTTTAGGATCAATATCCTGCTGGAAAATGAATCCTCTTCCACACGTATTACTGAGCCAGAAGAGGCAGCATGGCTCTGCAAAATACAGTGGGCTTCTCTCCGGCAGCTGTGGAGCTGATCCTGTGCAAGTCACTTGAAACAGCCCCACAGCTAAATATTTCCATCACCAGGTTTGACTGGAGGTTTCCTTCACTGCTGCATTAACATCATCATGGAGCGTGTCCTGGTACAGTATATGTAAGCGCTTTGCAACTGACAAGCTAAAACTTTGGCTGTTTTCACTGTGCTGTGTTTCTGACCTTGGACGTTGACACCAGGCTTTGTCTCGAATACATTTCTTAATATAGACTTTTGTAAATGTAGGTTAGCGGCGAAAGACCTTTCAAACTAAATCTTTTGGTAAAACAAAAAGACACACTGCACCATTGTTCGTCAGGCTGTGTGCGTTCATGGAATGTACTAACACACAATGCGGTTTTGTTTTGATGACAACCCATCTTACAGGTGGAACCCTGAGCAACTGGTGCTGCCTGGGCCGACCTTCGCTACTTAAACATACTCCTACACAGGTGTCTGAGCCGCTTTCCTTCTTGTTTTTCAGGATTGAAATATTTCACTACTCGTCACTTACTACTACTACAAATCATCAATCATCCTCCACAGACACAAGTCTAAGGCTTCATGTGTCTGAGTGTGTGAAGGTGTGAAATACTTATAGCCTAAATACTTATAGCCTAAATAAATGCATAAAAAAAGCACATGGAAATATTTCAACGACCCATTAAGTGTCTCAGAGCGATATGAAAATATTAACAGTATTTTTGAAAAATATATTGTGAAAACACTTCTTGAAGATCCTTGATCTAATGGGAAGATATTTAATATCAGTTAAATATTTAACGTTTGGGTCTGTTGGAAAGACAACACTTTACATCCCACGTTGAATCCTTTATTGATTTTTACTAAATTAATTTCAGCAAATCTATTGAATATAGTTGGTGAATAAGTACTGCAGTACTAACAGTCAGGTCATCTGGGGAAAAAATTCACAATCATAGCATCAAAGAAGAAATTGGCACAAAAATGTAAACATAAGAGACAACGTATGTTTATAGGAGGAAGCACAGCCTCATCTTGAGACGAACATGTTAAAGCCTGCAGCAAATCACCGGGTGAGAAAGAACTCGGTAAAATGTACAAATGAAGTTGTGTATGCGAAGGTTGTGGCACGTTTCTCATGATTCCGTGAAGCTCTTTTCATTTTCATTAAGCCATAGCAACATTTCATCATCACCATTCACATGAACATTCCGATACATTTTGACCAGTTATTGTCTGGAAAAAACTACAACTGCTAACAGGCCATAGATCGTCCATTTAAAAATTAACGCTCAAGGTAATTTACCAAATGCAGGACATTCAATGAGCAGCGCATCTGCCCAGCTGTGCTAGTGTCCATCTCCTTACCCAGGCTGCTCTTCCCCAGCACTTTTTGTATATGGCAGATTCAGGTGTCACTTCTTCAGTCCGACTCCTTTCTCTTTTTCAAATTGAGCAATTTGATTGAAAATGTCCAGCAGGTTCGCTGGGACGTGTTTTGCAGACTTTGGCTCAGACGCTGAGGTCAAAGAACTCGGTTGTTCTTGATGCGTTCCAGCTTTTTCTGATCTTTTACAGTCTCCACTATCTGACCTCCCACTCACTCTCTCTCTACTTCCATCCTTCCTTTGAACCACTTCCGGTTCCATTTCTCTGCTTTCATACCTACCACCGTCGAATGAGTTCCTCTTCCAGGAATCACGTCTCAGCCTTGAAGCAGAACCAGAATGTGCTGAATATTCTGATAGGACACTTGATTTGCGTGAATACTCGGACTCGGCTGAGGAGCAGGATACCCGTCGCTGTCTATTCTCATCTAAGCTGCTTCTTCTCTTAGATTCGCCGTCTCCCCTTCTTTCCCTGCTCTTGCTCCTTCTCTCCTCTCTTTCTGGACTTCTATCCAGACTGTTTTTGTTTCTCTTGGTCCTGCTGTCTTTGCTGCCCCTTCTCTTTCTGTCTCTATGTGAGGAGTTGGATTCTTCATCCTCAGAGGCCGCTGATAAAGAATACAGCTGACAAATCCTTTTCTCTTCTGCATTCTTCCCTAATAACACCTGCTCACCCCTCTCTCCAAACCTCAGGCCTCCTTTCTGATTGAGAAATGTGGCTGAGGTGTTGGGAGGTGTGGGATATCGCTCCTCTGAATCCTCATCTACTTCTTTCCTGTCTTTCTCACCTTTACCCCCCTCACTCTTTCTGCTCTCCCTGGAGGAGATCCTGTGATGGCGTTTTGATTTCTTTTTCTTCTTCTTCTTTTTTGACCGTCTGTGAGAAGAGGAAGATGGTGAGGAAGAAGAGCTTCCAGAAGAAGTAGACAATGACGATGAGGAAGAGTTGGATCTCTTTCGCTTCTTTTTCATCCTAAGAAAGACAGACATCCACAGTTCATCTGATTCTAGACCAACAGATTTATGAGAAGCTTACGAGCTGTGCACAATATTCACCCATCATATCTTCAAAAGATCAGCACCAACTCACCTCTTCTCCTCTTTTAAGATCTTACGCAATTTCTCAGCGCTGGTTGTCTGCTTGCTCTTTGTTTTCACCTGCTCCTGCTCTTTGGCCAGAGCTTCTTCTCGCAGGCGAATCGATTTCTTTACAGTTGCCAGCCAAAGCAAAGCAAGGCCAAAACCCCACAGACACACATTCAAACAGCATGACGGATTCCACGCAGAGAACCCATAGATGACATTCAGTCATTTTAGGTCACAGACGGAAGTACGAGGGGAAAGTTAAATGTCACAAACCACACATAACAGGATGTTTGAGAAATAAATGAATAAGCAAAGTTTACCATTATCAGAGTGGCGTGATCCATGACCGACGGGTGGACAGAGGTGAAAGCGGAGATATGAAGAGGAACATTTGTTTCACGTTGAGACAGACAAGGTTTCAAAGTTACCGTTATTCCACGAGGGACGCGGCACAAACCAGTGTTCAAAGGAGGAGTCGATGTCATGGTGCAGTTTCAGGTCACAAGGCCGCGGCAGTCGGAGGATTAAAGGGCAGAGTCCCAGGTACACACACATCAAAACACTTCATCAGTATTACAAACCATGAGGTACGGGCACAAACATACACACCAAATGTCACAGATATAAAATTTTGTTTGCTCTTCATATAATATGCTACATAATTATGAAGACATCTGCACTTTAAACTGCACATCAACATCTTCCTCTCAGTCAGTGTTTTCATCTAGTTGTATTACTGTATCTCAAATCCATTGTTCAGCTGCACGCAGAATAAAAAAAAATAATTTGACTTATGTTTTTGGTTCCCACACTGATGGAAACACATTTCCTCATTGCTACACAATGACTGGTGAGTGCAGCTGGCAGCCAGTACAAGAAAATGTACCTGAACACTTTTTAAGCCCCATCTAAGTTCCTATAGTTTTGTTTGCTCTTTGTGCATTTCTACCTTTGTCAGAGGAGATAATGACATAATTAGAGGTGTTCACGTCAGCTCTCTTAATACCAGGTGTACGATGTGGCACGCTCACCTGTATCGTGTCTGTGATCTTGTGCAGGGCCTCTTTTGCCTCAGGGTTCGAGCCATCCAGAGAGAGAGCTCTCCGGTAAAGTCCCTCCGCTGTGACTAGTTTCTCCTGTCCTTCAAGCCTAGACGCACACGCAGACAATCAAACTTTGACATCATCAAGTTGACTTTCTTGCTTTCGATGACAGCAACAAAGCAAACCTGTCTATGATGTTGGCTACAAAACAGCATTTGTCTCATATTATTCTCATTAATTGACTGTTGGAGTACAGGTGACTGAGCCTAGGAATGGAATCAGGTGGTTCCCTAATATAATTACTGTTGTGTAGTTGCATAACAATATAAAAATGTAACTGGAAGGTGCCAACTACTAAAATGTGCTCAGCACCAGCAGATGAAGCTCTTACAGTAACTGAGGCAAATTTTGAAGCCAAGACAAAACACAAATACTATAATCAAAAGCAGTGGAGTGAAGTTCTATCATTTTTGCCAACAAAACATTCCTTGCATGAAGATCTCTCAGAACAACAGTTCCGGCACTTACATTGTCCTGGTATGAACCTTTCTTACAGTAGTGTTTTATGGGGGGAGAAAATCATCACTGCCAATATCATGAATAAGCTAGAGCTTAAAAAAAAATTATATATATCTTTCATTGAGCCCAGTTTTTTCTAACCACTATGACAACAAGATTAAGATTGTTTAGTTAACAAACTAAGACATTAACACCTGCTGACACTGCTACGTATGTCAATAGTTTCTCTCATTTTAGCTCCTTGTTTTTGTGTCACCACCAGAGGTCAAGTTAAGAAGCGCTTACTGTTGTCCTCGCTCCACCAGTGTCTGGCAAAGGTACTTCTTGGCATTGCGATGGTCTGGACAGTTTTCTAGAGCCAGTTCAAAGTCTGTAATTGCCTTGAGGAAACTTCCTTTGTTAGCATACCTATGAAGGAAACACAGTTTTCTTCTTCATTTTCAAGTTATGTCATTGCCTGTTTAATGCATTTTATCTACAACAGTAATGCATAATATGAATATTAATTAGGTAGTTTTAACACTTATATAATGCACAAGTTCATTCCTTTCTGTCATGCATCAGCGTTTCATCAGATTGCAAAGCAGATTCCAAAGCATGACTCACATTCCTCATTCCAGTAGTTACTTTCTTACACATGCACCTTTTACCCTTTCTACATTTCAGTGGTATGAGTATGCTAAAACCTAAAAGGTGCGTTGTACGACGTTAGGAGAGTGAACTCACAGAGCTCCACGTGCTACGAGAGCTTCTACATTATTAGTGTCGATCTCCAAGGCTTTGTTATATTCATTCATGGCTTCCACATGGCGACCATGTTTGAAATGGTCCACACCTGCACGAACACTGATGAGACAAAAACATACTGGATGTTACACAACAATAAAAGTAGAATTTGACACCAAGTTCAATTAATCAAAAAAATAATCTTCAAAACAAAGATAAACGTTGTGCATTACCACTTTAAGGCCCAAGATGCAGACTGCTTCTTCCTGATAGCCGAAGCAAAATCCTCCTCTTGAAAAAGATTACTGAAGATTAAGAGGTGTAGTTAATGAATAGCTTTTGTCTTGAGACAGTACAACCATCACAACAGTTTCTGTCTTATGCAGCTGAAATTACAAAACTTTACTAGAAAGGAAATTTGTTGCATTTGCATATAAATGCGTGAACAATACATGTCCGTGGCAGAATAACAATTTTTTGAAAAGCTTTAGCTGCTAGCTGCATAACAGCAGCTCATGAAGTTGACATGCTTACCTCTGTAATCCTCTCATCATTGATGGTGGGTGGGTGTCGCTGACTCCCACTTTATCCAGCAAGTAGTCCACTACTGAAGGGTTGTGATAACCATGGCAACTACTCAGTATCAATTCATAGGTCTCGCTTGAATCAATGCCAGCACGGACACTGCGACTAAAAAAGTTTTTTCCCCTTTCAGTTTAATGTTTCAAATTTAATCGTGTTTTTTACATTGCGTTTTGCTGTTACCCGTAGTGTATGGGCAGCTCCTCCCTGGTAATGACTCCCAACTTGATGTGCTCCAAGCCTGAAGAAAGAGAGGCCTGGTGCAGGGACACAGTGATTTTCTCCTGGTAGCGATCAATGTCTTTCACTCCAGCTGCAGAACAAGAGTTTGAATGATTTCCTATATATGATTATTGTAAGATATAAGACATAGCCATTCACCTACTTGTGAAAACTATGAGAAGAACCAAGTGATTCAGGATTATGGAATCATATTGTACAATATTGTTTGTGAAAGACTGGAGTGGACCCTGTGAAACGCAACACTAACCTCTGATGAAGTCACCAATCTGATAGTAGGACAGAGGGTCATCATGACTGCCGGTGGAGGGAATTTCTCTGATGTGACATAAAGCCTGAATATGGAAATGTAATACAACTTGAAAGGATATATATATATATATATATATATATATATATATATATATATATATATATATATATATATATATATCAAAAGCAATGTAGAATACGGAAATAGGGGCTGAAAGAGGAAGAAGGAACTAGTTTGTAAATGGAAACGATGACGTTACATTTAAACAATACCTGGCATGTAAGACCCAAAAAATGCTACAGGGAAATAAATTGGGGCAGGTTGTGAAACAGCGTTCCTAAGATGAACTCAGGCTGATAACTAAACTTGGTTTACAAAGGCTATAATAAACTTATAATGACGCTAAATACTAAATATACCAAAACTTTCATACAATTGAAACTATACATGACCGTTAAACTTCATATCCATGGCAGCTTCATTAATCTGATGTGCCATTTAATACCAGATCAAATTCAACACAAAATCCAAAAACATTGCTCTTCGTCAAAAACTTAATTTAAAAGTGATTTTTGCGGCATGACTGAAAATTCAAGTCTGCAGCAGTTTTACTCATCTTTTTTCCTTGTCATATCTTGTTCTGTTCACCTATGTGTTGTTGTTTTAGCTTGATGACCTACCGATAATTCCAGGTCCTCTATGTCTCGCTTCAGTCCTCCTGCCATGCATAGCAGAGTGAGAAAGAAGCCATATTCTCTAATGTTGTTGATTCTTCCAACCACAATGTCGCCTTTTTCCAAATCCCTGTACAATATGGACCTTCTCTCCTCATAGGATACCTCCATAAATAACTCCAAAGGTGGCATTACTGCATAGGGCTCTGGGGAAAGGAGAGGAATGCTTTTTTTTTTGCTTGTCCCTTTTTTTCCAGCCAGTACTAAGTCTTTTCACATGAAAATCCAGATATTGAAAAGACAGATTGTTGTGGCTTTACACATTTTCAAAAACATTAGCCTCTAGACATACCACTCTGTTTTTATATGAAAACAGCTAATGAATGACAAAGCACAGACCTACGGCTTCCTCCTCCTCGTGCTCTTCTTCCTGACCAGTTGCAGTCTTCCATGACGGACAGAACAGGATATCAGCCTTCCGAGCGATGAACTGCTCCACCAGCGGGTTTCCCTGGCCTTCACCTCTGCTACATAACCATTCACGGGATTTTACACAATATAAAGGCTTCGCTATAAAGGATTCTTCGTGAAGGTGAACTCTCGGACTTACCTTTCATACGTGGCCAGGCACAGGTCGGACACCACGGCTTGGAAGTCTGGGTTTTCCGTTTGTTCACATTTCAGTTTGTTGAATAACAACTCTCCGTGATAAGTCAAACACTGCCTCAACAAGTCTCTGTCCATCCTCTGCTTCCACAGGACCGCAGTCACATTGTTGTCAAAATACTGCAAGTCTACAAGCTCCTGATTAGCTCTGGCGAATATAACACTGGACTTTCCCTATATAGATAACATTTACGTCACAAACGCACTTCAACAAATATGATATAATGTGCTTTTTGATTTAGCGAAAACGCCCGACAAATACAGTTTAATGAACGTAGTCAGAATACAACGCTGCTCGCGTAGCGTAGCTAGGTTAGTGTTAGCAAAACGAACGAGTTTGTCACAGCCGCTCGTGCACGTTTAAACCTTTTATCTTCGTAAACACTTCAAATAATTTTACATATACCAAGTGCACCTACTTTGTTAAATAAGTTTAGTTGGAACGGCTGAAATACACTCAACAAAGTAAATTTGTTTCAATTGTAGCATGCAATACTGAACCACTGCGCGTGTGCGTGTGTTACAATAAAAGTGTTCGTATAAACAATAGCTCGGAACCTTTGTGTCGTTTTCTTCCTGAACTATAGTACAATGTCATAATTTATTAAATTAATCAAAAATCATAGGTATTTTTGAGAGGATTTTAGCTTATCTGTGATAACATCAAGTCAAGTAACATTTCCAGTGTGTAAAAAACAACAACATAAATAACCTGTTTGACTGCCTTGAGTTTGACTGACTTGATGGATTTTTCAGCAATTGTTTGAGACAAGATATGTGCAAAAGTATTTGATCTTAAAAACATGTGAAAATCTTTCCTGTGATAAATTTTCTCTGACTTTAAGCAAAACCTCACAGCAAAGTTGTGATGAAGGAAAATTGTTCTCTGCTTGTTTGTGTGGGTCCAAAACCTCGACTGAAGGGTCTAAAGTGCCCATAGGTGTGTGAGTGGTTGTCTATGTATGTGGGCATTACGAATATTGTAATTTGTGTTGACTGTGAAAAAATACAGTCACAGTACACTCTATACCCTACACTATTGCATTCTTTACAGTAGAGTGTAATTTAGTACAGTTCTTTCTTTACAGTTCTTTCATGACTTTGAGCAGGTCGCTTTGGAACAGTTTGTCTAACCGGGTTTGGAGTGGCTCAGTTTAGGGCGGCACGGTGTTGCGGTGGTCAGCACCGTCCACTCACAGCAAGAAGGTTCTGGGTTTGATTGATCCCCTCACAGCAAGAAGGTTCTGGGTTTGATTCCAGGAGGCGGCCCTGGTGCCTTTCTGTGAGAACGTTTGCACGTTCTCCCCGTGTTTGCGTGGGTTCTCTGCGGGTTCTCCGGCTTCCTCCCACAGTCCAAAGACATGCATTAGGTTGATTGGACTCTCTCCATTGCCCGTAGGTGTGAGTGTGTGCGCATGGTTGTCTGTCTCTGTGTTGCCCTGCGAAGGACTGGCGATCCGTCCAGGGTGTACCCATAGCCAGCTGGGTTAGGCTCCAGCACCCCCGCGACCCCGCATATGGGAATAAGCGGCTTGAAAATGGAAAATGGATATTTGTTTACTTAAAACTTTTTATTGAATAATACTTAATACTTTAGGAAAATAGGAAATACAATGATTACCCACTGAGTAAGGATTAAATGGGCTAATGGTTTGCAAGATTATGAATAATTTTTAACCAGAAGTAGGTTAATAATGCACTCTTCTTAATAAAACTGGGAAACTTCGGTCATCCTCAGTCAGTGTTACACTAACTCATGTTAGTGTTTGAGGAGTAACTGAAACCCATGCAGACACAAAAAGAACCGAGAGAACTGAACCCAGGTGCCTGGTAACAGTAAACCGCCAAAGGTACTACACACGACATTTTCTAGGCGCACAGTTGTTTCTAAGCTAACATACCTGTTTTATCAGGTTGTCTGAAAGCAGACACACCACCTGTTATTCCTCCTTCACACAAGGAAGGAGCAACTCAGTCCCATCACACTGCTCTC
Source organism: Betta splendens (assembly GCF_900634795.4). Lineage (NCBI taxonomy): Eukaryota > Metazoa > Chordata > Actinopteri > Anabantiformes > Osphronemidae > Betta > Betta splendens. The sequence continues at coordinate 2,718,127 of NC_040884.2, forward strand.
GGAGAAAGAAGTGACTTCTCGTCATGGAAAAAAAAATCTTTTATTGGACATTACTGCTTGGATTATTTCATGCATCCTGTGGAGGAAGTAAGTATTGAGAAATTCATTCTATAATTTGTAAGAATGCAATTGAACAAATTATAGATTGTTTTTCAGATTAATGTTGGAAGGTGTATTATGCTAGATAATATATATATTAAATATATTAAATTAATAGATATATTAAAAGCTAAAGTTTATAACGATTGAACTTCACAGCATTTAAGAAATTTGTTAAATTCTTATTTAAACATTTAAAGTCTTAATGAAAATAATGTTCTGTGTAATGTGTAATAATGTTGTCTGTTATTCAATGTATTCTCTCATAACCAAAAAAAATCACGAATAAATTAAGAATAAATTAATTATTAAGAATTAAATGTTTTTTAACTTTTGTTGGAAACACATTGATTATAGGAAATCAGAGAGAGTTTCTAGTAAGAATGTGAATGGGTCGTGTGGAATGAGACAGACAGGACAATGGATTTACAGGCATTGGGGAATGATTGGATGTTGGTGATGAAGCGATAAATGTGACTCAAAACATGAACAACAGGAAGAACAGTAACAGCATTCGGCAACAGCACACATTGTTTCACTGTCTCTGACTGTGCGACAGACTTTAGATTCATTTATCATCAGTACAGTACACAATATTTATGAAGTTTTAACCTGAACTTTTTTTACTTAATTTTTCAGTTATCATTGTGGTGGATACCACACCTGATACAACTACCACTGCTCCACCCACCACACCTAATTCAACTACCCCAGCTTCAACCGGTGATGCACCATTTGTCACAACTCCATTGACAACAACAACTACCACTGCTTCACCCACCACACCTGATACAACTATCCCAGCTTCAACCGGTGATGCACCATTTGTCACAACTCCATTGACAACAACAACTACCACTGCTTCACCCACCACACCCGATACAACTACCCCAGCTTCAACCAGTGATGCAGTGTTTGTCACAACTCCATTGACAACAACAACTACCACTGCTTCACCCACCACACCCGATACAACTACCCCAGCTTCAACCAGTGATGCAGTGTTTGTCACAACTCCATTGACAACAACAACTATCACTGCTTCACCCACCACACCTGATACAACTACCCCAGCTTCAACCAGTGATGCACCATTTGTCACAACTCCATTGACAACAACAACTACCACTGCTTCACCCACCACACCTGATACAACTACCCCAGCTTCAACCAGTGATGCACCATTTGTCACAACTCCATTGACAACAACAACTACCACTCCTCCAACCACTACACCTGGAACAACTACCACTACTCCACTAACCACACCTGATACAAATACCCCACCTTCAACCAGTGATGCACCATTTGTCACAACTCCATTGACAACAACAACTACCACTGCTTCAACCACCACACCTGAAACAACTACCACTACTCCAACCACCACACCTGAAACAACTACCACTACTCCAACAACCACATCTGGAAGAACTACCACTACTCCACCCACCACACCTGATACAACTACCACTACTCCAACCACCACACCTGAAACAACTACCACTACTCCAACCACCACACCTGAAACAACTACCACTACTCCAACAACCACATCTGGAAGAACTACCACTACTCCACCCACCACACCTGAAACAACTACCACTACTCCAACAACCACACCTGAGACAACTACCACTACTCCAACCACCACACCTGAAACAACTACCACTACTCCAACCACCACACCTGAAACAACTACCACTACTCCAACCACCACACCTGAAACAACTACCACTACCCCAACAACCACACCTGAGACAACTACCACTACTCCAACCACCACACCTAAAACAACTACCACTACTCCAACAACCACACCTGAAACAACTACCACTACTTCAACTACCACACCTGAAACAACTACCACTACTCCAACAACCACACCTGAGACAACTACCACTACTCCAACCACCACACCTGAAACAACTACCACTACTCCAACAACCACACCTGAAACAACTACCACTGCCCCACCCACCACACCTGAAACAACTACCACTACTTCAACTTCCACACCTGAAACAACTACTACTACTCCACCCACCACACCTGGAAGAAATACCACTACTCCACCCACCATACCTCAAACAACTACCACTGCTTCAACTCCAGTGACAACAACAACCACATCTTCAGGCCCCACTAACACAACAACCCGAGGTACGTGATGAACAAATAGTATTGAACCAGACTGCTTTTAACTCCTTAATAGACACTATTGGTTTTACTCAGCAGGTAAATGAACCCACTCATCGTTTTAACCATACTCTTGATCTTGTCATGACATATGGGGTTGAAATTGATAATTTTATAGTTCTTCCCCAAAACCCTCTGTTATCTGAACCTTTCTTATTAACTTTTGAATTTAGCACAATTGACCTTACAGCAGCTGGAAAAAAAATCTTACTATAGCAGATGTTTATCTGACAACGCTGTTGCAAGATTCAAGCAGATGATTCCATCATCTTTTGCCTCAATGTCTTGTAGATACAGAGAGGAGAACAGTCACCTTAATCCTTATGAACAGGTTGACTGTCTTGTAGATGATGCTGCAGCTTCTCTACGTACAATGTTAGACACAGTGGCTCCTCTGAACAAAAAGGCAGTGAATTAGAGGAGGTTAGCTCCATAGTATAACTCAGAGATCTGCAGGCTAGAGCACAGGACCATACAACTAGGAAGGCAGTGGCGTTCCAACAAAATGAATGTAAACTGCATTGCATGGAAGGACAGTCTAATAATATATATAAAAGGCACTTTGTGCTGCTAGGAAAACATATTATTCCTCCTTAATTGAGGAAAACAAACACAACCCCAGGTTTCTTTTTAGCACTGAAGCCAGCCTGACTGAGAGTCATAGCTGCAATGAGCCTACTATCCCCTTAGATCTCAGCAGCAATGATTTTATGAACTCCTTTACTAATAACATTATCACCATTAGAGAAGACATGTAACAGCAACTTCTTCCAAATTACAGAAAGCACTGTCTAGATCCACCAACTTTAAATTTACCAAATCCTCTGTCTTACCTAGACAGCTTCTTCCCCATAACTCATAGGGAGTTAACCTCAATAATCAAGTCTTCCAAGTCATCCACTTGTCTTTTAGATCCAATCCCAACCAGATTACTCAAAGAGGTTCTACCTTTAATCAGCTCGTCCATCTTAAATCAAATCAACTAATATTGTACCACATGTACCACAGGCTTTTAAGGTACCTGTAGTCAAACCTTTATTAACCTCTATTATTATTAAAACCTACTCTGGACCCTGGAGAACTAGCCAACTAAAGGCCCATTTCAAATGTACCCTTTATTTCTAAGATTCTTGAAAAAAATTGTGGCTAAACAATTATCTGACCACCTGAGTGGGAATAACCTGTACGAAGATTTTCAGTGGGGATTTAGAAAACATCATAGCACAGAAACAGCTCTGGTTAGAGTCACTAATGATCTTCTCTTAGCTTTAGACAATGGTCTAGTTTCTGTTCTTGTCCTGTTAGATCTTAGTGCTGCGTTTGATACAATTGATCATAACATTCTATCACAGAGACTAGACCATAGAACTGGAATTAAAGGAACAGCACTGGAATGGTTTAAATGCTATTTGTTAAACAGATTCCAGTTTGTTCATGTTAATGAGAAATTCTCCACATGCCCAAGATTAGCTATGGAGTACCACATGGTTCTGTGCGGGGTCCAATTCTGTTTAGCCTATACATGTCTCCTCTAGGTGAGATTATTAGGAAGCATTCTATTAATTTTCATTGTTATGCAGATGATACTCAGCTATATATGTCCTTGGAACCAAATGAAACAGATCAACTAGTAAAAATTCAGGGTTGTTTAAAAGACATCAAATCCTGGATGTTCCAAAAGTTCCTTCAACTAATTTCAGATAAAACTGAAATTCTCATTGTTGGGCCTAAAAATCTGAGAGAGACACTACTGAGTCAAATAGCCACCCTGGATAGCATAACATTAGCTTCAGATTCTACTGTGAGGAACCTTGGTGTCATCTTTGACCAGGATCTCTCTTTTACATCATACATTAAACAAATTTCCAGAACCGCCTACTTTCATCTTAGAAATATAGTTAAAATCAGAAGCAGCCTCTCTCAGAGCGATGCAGAGAAACTGATTCATGCATTTGTTACCTCTAGGCTGGACTACTGTAACTCCTTACTCATAGGATGTCCTGACAGCTCCTTAAAAAGCCTACAGCTCATTCAAAATGCTGCAGCCAGAGTTCTAACAGGACTTAGAAAGAGAGATCACATATCTCCTACATTAGCTTCTCTGCACTGGCTACCTGTAAAATGTAGAATAGAATTTAAAATTATCCTTCTCACCTACAAAGTACTCAATGATAAAGCTTCTTCTTATCTTAAAGACCTCATAGTTCCTTATGATCCCAGCAGAACGCTTCGTTCTCAGAGCGCTGGGCTACTTGTGGTTCCTGAGGTCTTTAAATGTAGAACAGGAGGCAGAGCTTTTAGCTACCAAGCTCCTCTCCTCTGGAACCAGCTCCCTCTTCAGGTTCGAGAAGCTGACACACTCTCCACCTTTAAGATCAGGCTTAAAACCCTCCTTTTTGATAAAGCTTATATTTAGAGATGGTTCAGGTCACTGGCAATGATTGTTAGTCACAGGAACCATCTCTTAGTTAAGCTGCAATAGACATAGACTGGTGGGGGACTTTATACATTGAGCTCCTCTGTTTCCTTCTACCTCTTCTGTTCAGTAACCTCCCATCATTTTCCCATGTTTAACTAACCTTGTCTCTTTCTCTCCAGTAGTTGTGCTTCTCCCCCGATCTCTCTCTCCTCCACTCTGTCCTTACCTACAGAAATCATTGGACTCTAAGTTTGGTGTCTGTGATGGGCAGCTGTGGGTCCAACCATCCTGCCTGTGCTCTGTTGTTGCTTGTTGTTGCTTGCTGTTGTTACTGTGCTTTTCTCTCTCTCTCTCCCCTCACCCCAACCGGTCGAGGCAAATGGCCGCCCACATCCAGCCTGGTTCTGCTGGAGGTTTCTTCCTCGTTAGAGAGGGAGTTTTTCCTCTCCACTGTTGCTGTCAAATTAAATGCTTGCTGTATGTGGGATTTGTTGGGTTTAGTTGTGTGAGGTCTTAAACCCTACTTTGTAAAGTGCCTTGAGATAACTTTGTTGATATATAAATAAATTCGAATTGAATTGAATTGACATTTGTAACTTTCGTTGTGGACTTAGTCGTTGTTGTAGTTGTACTGAAGCTTTTGCATTATTATTAAACCCACAGAACTACAATCACTGGCACACCTGGAGCTAAAGCTAAAGTCTATTGGAGAGATCAGCAAAGTGACGATCATTGACTCCATTAATCAGGTATTACCTTTAATGCACAAATTCAGCACGTGGGGAATGAAAGCAGATAGATTTTATTTGTTTAACCTCTGTATCTTTTCCTTTAGTTTGTGCAGACTCACGTTCTGAGTGGAACACTCTTCAATCTGAATGTGACGATTGTTTGACATGGCTTGAACACACACTATTCTGCAGACATCCCACTACTATTTGTGATTACTGTACCCACATCAGAGAATAACGCACAAGGTCTGTTGGGTAATTCTTGCTACTGTAAAACATTTTGCTGTACTGTAGAATTGAGGAGGAAGTTTAAGACACTGTGTTTAAGGTTAAGTTTTACATTTTTCATCAGTGTAATTGTATAATTTTTTTTCTGAATATTATTGTAATATTATTTTGTTGTAATGTATAAGAACGTTAAATGATATGAAAACTTAATTATTTGTTGTGTGATTTGTTTGAGGCTAGAGATAATTTAGTCATTGTTATAGTAGAAGGTTTATATAATTACTAGGTTTGCTTAAAGGAAAGGATTTTAGGCATGATTCCTCCTCATGTTCCTCATGTTATTATGTTGTGTTATACATGTACCATAATGAAAGGCAGGACATGACACAACACACACCAAAACAGGTTTAACAGAGTCTTGTTTAATACACAACAGAAAGCTGAGACAGAAAAAATTGGATGGGCTGTAATTAGTTCCTCGGATCATAAGAGCAATATCAAGAAAGTTATGTCACATAGGGATGGCCTTTACTGAAGTAGATGATCCGTTTAGAGAATACAGACGGACTCAGCAATGAGGAAGCAGGGTGGTGGTCCCACGGTTTGCAAACAGGGGAACCTGTTAAACAGGAAACATACAGGTGCAGAAGAAACTGAATGAGGTTCATTGTCCATCATTCTACATGTAAATATTTGTTCCTAACAAAAGATACCATCCAGACACAAGTAAATGAATGCTGATCAAAATAAAGTGGCCAGTGAGTGAAAGTACTTAAGAAACCAGTTTGACAGCCTTGGTGAAGCCTTCCAGTAAGAGTACAGTAGTCTACAAAAGCACTCAGACTTCCCTTCTACTGAATTGTAGTGACTTTAAAGTAATTCTAACATCAAGGTGACCCTCAAAAAATGTTATTAGTTTCCTAAAATGTTCATGTTTCAATTTTTGAGCTCCAGCCACAGTCTTTCATTATATAGCACCTCTATTATGTTTTGACGTGTCAGATAAAGAAAAGTTCACTTCAGTTAAATTCAGACTCAGTTCTGCTGTCTGTTTGTCTGACGGCTGAATTAATAATCAGTGTCAGGATTAGTCTCTCATATTTTGTAAACATGAATTATTTTCCTTGTGAACACACCTGGTGTAACAGGTTATATAAAGTTAGCGACACACATTGAAAGGAGGAGCAATCTTCAAGTTTATTGCCAGGTGCATTCAAAAACAGACCAGTCGTCTACATCTGGAGAAGAGAGAAGCAACAGCATGGAAAGACAACTCCTTTACTGGACATTACTGCTTGGATTACTTCATGCATCCTGTGGCCAATGTAAATATTACCTCTACATTTTGATGAAAAGTAGTTGTAGTAGTCTGAAAACAGCAGCATAATTTTTTTAACATTGTGATAATTATTTGAACATCAACAGAAAAACTTGTCTAGTAATAGACTATATAACTAAATATTTATATAAATGTTGTATCTTTAAGGCCATGAGCAGTGATCCCTGTTAATCAATCACATCAGTATTGTAAGTCTGCTGATTTTGTATAATGCTTCAAAAAAAAAAAAAAAAAATATATATATATATATATATATATATATATATATATATATATATAATTTCAAGTTGAGCAGTGAGTAAAAAAGATTGAGTACTATGTAAACCTCTGAAGTGTCAACAAATCCCTTTTGATATAACTAATAATATTTAATTGTGACAACCAGTACAAGTCTATTTTAATCTATAAGGAAGGCAAAACACTGGTCAGACTCAGTCACCACAAAAGAAAGTAGAACAATGCAGCAAGATGTCAAGGTTAGGAGCTTAAACAAAAGTGACGGGACAAGAAATGACTGTAAGACCGCCGTCTTACAGTTAGAAAGAATAAGGCCAGACATAGAATCTACAGGAGACGGTGATTAGTGTATGAGAAGAAGAAAAACAGATCAGAGACTTGAGAAATTTATTTCTCAAGTCTCTATTTACGAGGGTTTGGATTAAAGTTTTTGTTTGTTCTTTATCTAAATAAAAAGACTCTTGATATCAATTACCCAGCAACAACAGAAGTACCAACAACCATAACTGAGGCAACAACAACTGAAGCAATAACGACCACAGCAGCAGCAACGACAATCACAACTCAAGCAACAATGGATACAACTCAAGGAGTGACGACAATCACAACTGAAGCAACAGCGACCACAGCCACAGCAACTGAACCATCAACAACAACAACTACCCCTGCTTCACTCATCATACCTGATACAACTACCACTGCTCCAACTACCACGCCTGATACAACTACCACTAGTCCTGAAACAACTACCACACCTGAAACAACTACCACTAGTCCAGAAACAACTACCACACCTGAAAAAACTACCACTGCTCCACCCACCACACCTGAAACAACTACTACTAGTCCTGAAACAACTACCACTGCTCCACCCACCACACCTGAAACAACTACTACTAGTCCTGAAACAACTACCACTACTCCACCCACCACACCTGAAACAACTACCACTACTCCAACTACCTCACCTGATACAACCACCACTAGTGCTGAAACAACTACCACTGCTCCAAAACCCACACCTGATACAACTACCCTGACTTCAACCAGTGATGCAGCGTTTGTCACAACTCCATTGACAACAACAACTACCACTGCCCCACCCACCACACCTGTTACAACTACCACTACTCCAACCACCACACCCGGAATAACTACCACTACTCCAACTACTACACCTGATACATCTACCACTACTCCAACCACCACACCTGATACAACCACAACCTCTCCAACCACCACACCTGAGCCAACTACCACTGCTCTAACCACCACACCTGAAACAACTACCACTACTCCAACTACCACACCTGATACAACCACAACCTCTCCAACCACCACACCTGAAACAACTACCACTACTCCAACTACCACACCTGATACAACCACAACCTCTCCAACCACCACACCTGAAACAACTACCACTACTCCAACTACCACACCTGATACAACCACCACTAGTCCTGAAACAACTACCACTGCTCCACCCACCACACCTGAAACAACTACCACTAGTCCTGAAACAACTACCACTGCTCCAACCACCACATCTGAAACAACTACCACTAGTCCTGAAACAACTACCACTGCTCCAACCACCACACCTGAAACAACTACCACTAGTCCTGAAACAACTACCACTACTCCACCCACCACACCTGAAACAACTACCACTACTCCAACTACCTCACCTGAAACAACTACCACTAGTCCTGAAACAACTACCACTGCTCCAACCACCACCCCTGAAACAACTACCACTACTCCAACTACCACACCTGAAACAACTACCACTATTCCTGAAACAACTACAACTGCTCCACCCACCACGTCTGAAACAACTACCACTACTCCAACAACCACACCTGATGCAGCTACCACTAGTCCTGAAACAACTACCACTGCTCCAACCACCACATCTGAAACAACTACAACTAGTCCTGAAACAACTACCACTAGTCCTGAGACAACTACCACTGCTCCACCCACCACTCCTGATACAACTACTACTGCTCCAACCACCACACCTGAAACAACTACCACTACTTCAACTACCACACCTGAAACAACTACCACTATTCCTGAAACAACTACCACTGCTCCACCCACCACACCTGAAACAACTAACACTAGTCCTGAAACAACTACCCCTGCTCCAACAACCACACCTGATACAACTACCCTGACTTCAACCAGTGATGCAGCGTTTGTCACAACTCCATTGACCACAACTACTATCACTACTCCACCCACCACACCTGAAACAACTACCACTGCTCCAACCACCACACCTGATACAACCACAACTTCTCCAACCACCACACCTGAGCCAACTACCACTACTCCAATCACCACACCTGATACAACTACCACTACTCCAACCACCATACCTGATACAACTACCACTGCTCCAACCACCACACCTGATACAACCACAACTTCTCCAACCACCACACCTGAGCCAACTACCACTACTCCAATCACCATACCTAATACAACTACCACTACTCCAACCACCACACCTGATACAACCACAACTTCTCCAACCACCGCACCTGAAACAACTACCGCTACTCCAACCACCACACCTGAAACAACTACCACTGCTCAAACCACAACAACTGAAGTCATAACGACAGAAACAGGAACCACAACCACATTACCAACAAGCACAGCAACAACAACCACAACAACTGAAGCAACAACAACTACAACTAAAGTAACGACCACAACCACAGCAACTACATCACCAACAACAACAACTACATCATCAACAACAACAACCACCTCACCAACAACGACAACCACATCACCGACGACGACAACCACATCACCAACGACGACAACTTTATCAACAACAATAACAACCACATCGTCAGGTGAGAAAATCGAAAAAAAAAAAAAACATTTCATGTCAAACTTGCTATTGTAGCACATACTACTATTGTACATGTACTAGCTGTTCGTTGTAGACAAATTAAATTCTTAGAAATCTATTACGAGAACCAGCTGTAGCTCTTGACTGAATTGGAAATTTAGGCAAAACTGAGTACTTAAACATATGCTTTCAGTTGTTTAATAAATGAAAACCTTTTAGTCAATGTTCACTTGTTTAATATAGATCAGGTGTGTCTTTGACAAAGACACTTTGCACTAGCTCCTCGGCCACCCAGTGTGGCAGCCCACTGCTCCCCCAGGATGTGGGTAAAAATGCAGAGGACAAATTTCAGTGTGACATATGACAAAGAATGAATCCAATGAATCCTACTTCTGTTCCAGTCTGGCCAAAGTTCAAAAACATTATCAATGTCCTCCCTGGTAGGACAACAAGAAAAAGGAGACTGTTTCCATCAACTTTGATCAATCTCAGATCTCAGACAGTGTGTAGAGTACGCTCTACTATGCAGTGCAGCTGTAGTGTACATAAACACTTTCCCATAATAAAGGAACTGCTCTCTTACTTAGTGTGGTTAGTGCAAGTTGTTATTTTTATGATTTCTACATAGTTTATATTAATTATTATGTTAAAAGAGGAAAATCTTTTCATGACCTCTGACAGCGGGAAAGTTTAGCCTTTGACCTTGATATTAAAATCGTAACAAATCACAATTTAACATAAGAGAGAGAGAGAGAGTAATTACCTAAGCATTTCTAAAACCTTTGTGTAAACCCCTGGAGCCTCTGTATAATGTAGTAAAGACAAAATATTTGAATGCTGATGTGCTAGTAGTTTTAAAATGAAGGATAAACCTCGTCAGATTTTGTTTAGCGATATTTAATTAAAATTTGTTTTCAAAGTAAAGTAATAAGATTTTACTTCCCGTAAAGGCTTAGTATCACTGGTACATCTAGAGATGACGCTCACAGCCTTTGGGCAGGTGACCAATGAGACAATCACTAACCTTGTTGATAAGGTATGTAAATGAGAAGTGCAATAATTTGTCATAACATGAATATTAATTGTGTGTACAAGTATTAAGTGTGTTGTAATATTTGTTGTATGATTTTTTTTTTCAGTTTTTAATGGAGACCCTAAATCTAACAGCCTCCAGCATCAAAATCAAACAACAAACATTGTCAGCATGAGTGTTAACAACCACAACAATGGAAGCACCATCAATTAACAAACAAATTTAACTAAGAACTACAATCTCAACACTACTATTGTGTTGTAGAACTACAATTCCAGCAGCAACTAGAAAAAGTGAAGCATCAACAACCAGTCCATCATAACCTGCTGAAACTGCCCTGTTTTCTTTTTGTTCACTAATATTTATTTCTCTCCATCATAATTATATTTACATGTGTTTATGCAGATACTGTAGTTTGTAGTCACTTGTCTTCCCTGATTGACGCCTGTTGTCCTTAAGGTCTCACTTTTTATTTCTAATGAAATTAATCACCAGGTTAAATGGTCTTCATCCATCAATACTTATTTTTTATTGTAAACTTCAACTTAGGCAGCTCCACTTTGTCACTTGTTTGTTAAAACAATCTGAACATAGTGTGTGATCTTTTATTTTGCTTAGACTACTGTCATTTATTGTGATCCTGTTTTAGCTCCTAGTGTTTGTATTATTTCCTGACCTACACTAACTATCACTGAACCACAGGTCTCTGTCTGAAGCAAAATGGTGTTAAATGGTCTTATTGGGATTTTGTTGACTTTTGACAATTTTCATCTTCAGGAAACTTGGTTAAAAATCTTTTTAATCATAGTTACATTCTGGGTATCATAAATCAGAGATTGACTGAAAAGTGATATTTGTAGCATAGTGAACATGAGACCATGTGATCCAACAGGACATCAAGAAACTGCCACGCTGACAAGTTTGGTAACCAGGAAACTAATAAACTATGTTTCTTGCTTAATCCTTTGTCATTTAAAATAAGGAAACACTGGCAGCAGTAGCCTTGGTGAGTGTCTCACTATAAAGTCTTCAGCTAAACAAACAGACAATGAACAATAGCTCTGTGAGGGTTGGGTGTTGTACTTTAAAATGTCTTGATAAGCTGCAGAAGGGGAATGTAAAACACTGCAAGTGTTTAAAAATAATACTGGCTTAATGGCATGTTTGACCCTCAGATACATCTACATAAGTTTTTTTTTTATATTACAGATACAGATATTATTAAATCATAACAATTTTCATAATGTTTTATTATGGTAATACAGAAATAAAATAATATATATTAATAGGTAACTCTTAATCTTATCCCGTCAGGATTTGTAGGACGGGTTCATGTTTTACACTGGGTGCCCTTCCTGACACAACCCCTCTCTGAGGGGATTAAACCCGGGACCTGGGCGATAGGAGGGTGGGGCGCAAACGACTGCGCCAAACAGCCAGGGCCTCATATTAATTTATATTACTACCAAAGGCTCCTCCAGGGGATAGTTCAAAGGCAAAATGCATTTTCCCAAATGTGGAACTCATGAATTAATCTATTAAAAACAGTTTTGAATTCATTATGAAATTTCTTCATAACATTAAGTTAGATGTACAGCTGAGACTAATATGATGCAATTAAAGCAGCTGAGGTGTTTATGACCTCAGCAACCTAACCAGGTGCCACCACTCTGACGACCACTTCCTGTATGCTGGCATCTACTGAAACAAACAAAGAGGCCGTAACAATACATATATCATTGCAACTGATGTAGTTTCGCTTCAAGATTGTTTGTCTGTGTCTTATGATTTGATTTGAGACATTTTTTGTATGTTATGCCAGTTTTTCAGGTTGTAGCACATAGTCTCACTACTTATCACTCCCATTACAGGCGGAGTGTAGGAGGCGCAAATCAAAAACTAAATGGTAATTACAATCTGAACTCCACTTTCTGTCAATACCTGCAACACAGAAGAAACAACACTCACCATGGACAGATCAACTCTTTGTTTTGTGCTTTTACTTGGCTTTTTTCATGCATCCTGTGGACAAGGTAAGTAGTGAACACATATGACACACAACATTTTTATGCTTACCATGAATTTAAAACCTGACTTTAGGCAGTTGTAGTGTCATAAAATTAAACAATGACACTGAAAACCTGTAACCTAAATATTTATGTAAATGGTAAATGTGACTAAAGCTCAATTATAAAACTGAACATAAGGTTGAAATGTTAAAGTTGACAAATTAGATGAGTTCAAGTCTTCTGCTTTAGTGCTTCTCTGTGAATAACACTGTTGAATTATGAACATATATACATATAATTGTCAACTAAAGGTGAGGCGTTATCACCACTAACAGAAGCAGCAGTCACCTTACACAGATTTAGCTAGGGAACAAATTAAATCATGCTGTTCCTGCTGCGCTGACCATTTCGATGCTCTGGGCGAAATTATGATTTGCCCCTCATAGCCATTTTTTTTCTGAAGGCTTGGATTGGCGCCCCCTCCAACGGTTGGCGCCCTAGTTAACCGCCTAGTTCAACCAAGCCCAGAGCCGGCCCTGGCTGCGGTAAAGTTAAAAGGAAAAAGCATAGAAATCAAGCTCCTGAGAGTTGCCAAGTCTTTATTGTAGTCTTTGTTGTAATTGTATAATTGCGAACGTATTCAGAGCGGCAAATATTAATAATAAAGTGGGCTGTTAGCTCAGTTGGTAGAGTGTCGACCTCGGAAGGCAAAAGGTCTGCGGTTCAATGCCTGAAGAGATTCACCTTGATGCTGATGATATACAAATCTTGCAAAAGTTACAGAGTAAGTGAATGTAAAGCAATATGTGACTACTTTACTACAAAGTGCTTATTCCAAAGTAATAAATCAACTTGTTACTTTAAGTTATAATGCAGTACAGGGCGCAGTATTGAGAATTTATGCAAAAGGATGTTACACAGATTTACCAACTAAAATAAACCCACAACACCACACTGTCAAAATTATTTACAAAAAAAACATCTTTGGTCAAAATGTTTCCCTAATCGTTCAAGTACATAACATATATTAACTGACGCAACAGCTACAACAACCGAGGCACCAACGGAAACGACTACGGGAGCAACAATAACTACAACAGAAGCAACAACCACAACAACTGAGGCACCAACAACAACCACAACAGAAGCAACAACCACAACAACTGAGGCACCACCAACAGCCACAACTGAAGCAACAACCACAACAAGTGAAGCACTAACGACAACCCCAACTGAAGCACCAACCACAACAACTGAAGCAAAAACAACCACAACTGAGGCACCAACGACAACCACAACTGAAGCAACAACCACAACAACTGAGGCAGCAAAGACAACCACAACTGAAGCAACAACCACAACAACTGAGGCACCAACGACAACCACAACTGAAGCAACAACCACAACAACTGAAGCACCAACTACAACCACAACTGAAGCAACAACCACAACAACTGAGGCACCAACAACAACCACAACTGAAGCAACAACCACAACAACTGAGGCACCAACGACAACCACAACTGAAGCAACAACCACAACAACTGAAGCAACAACCACAACTGAGGCACCAACGACAACCACAACTGAAGCAACAACCACAACAACTGAGGCACCAACAACATCCACAACTGAAGCAACAACCACAACAACTGAGGCACCAACAACAACCACAACTGAAGCAACAACTACAACTGAAGAAACAACCACAACAACTGAGGCACCAACAACAACAACTGAGGAACCATCAACAACCACAACTGAAGCAACAACCTCAACAACTGAGGCACCAACGACAACCACAACAACAACAACCACAACAGCTAAGGAAACAACCACAGCAACTGAAGCAACAACCAGAACCACAACTGAAACAACAACTACAACTGAAGAAACAACCACAACAACTGAGGCACCAACGACAACCACAACTGAGGCACCAACGACAACCACAACTGAAGCAACAACCACAACAACTGAGGCACCAACGACAACCACAACTGAAGCAACAACCACAACAACTGAATCAACAACCACAACAACTGAGACACCTACGACAACCACAACAACTGAGGCACCAACAACAACTGAAGCAAAAACCACAACAACTGAGGCACCAACGACAACCACAACTGAAGCAACAACCACAACAACTGAAGCAACAACCACAACAACTGAGGCACCTACGACAACCACAACTGAAGCAACAACCACAACAACTGAAGCAACAACCACAACAACTGAAGCAACAACCACAACAACTGATGCACCTACGACAACCACAATTGAAGCAACAACCACAACAACTGAGGCACCAACGACAACCACAACTGAAGCAACATCCACAACAACTGAGGCACCAACAACAACCACAACTGAAGCAACAACAACAACAACTGAAGCAACAACCACAACAACTGAGGCACCAACAACAACCACAACTGAAGCAACAACCACAACAACTGAAGCAACAACCACAACAACTGAGGCTTCTACGACAACCACAACTGAAGCAACAACCACAACAACTGAAGCAACAACCACAACAACTAAGGCACCAACGACAACCACAACTGAAGCAACAACCACAACAACTGAAGCAACAACCACAACAACTGAGGCTTCTACGACAACCACAACTGAAGCAACAACCACAACAACTGAAGCAACAACCACAACAACTGAGGCACCAACAACAACCACAACAACTGAAGCAACAACCACAACAACTGAGGCACCAACGACAACCACAACGGAAGCAACAACCACAACAACTGAGGCACCAACAACAACCACAACAACTGAAGCAACAACCACAACAACTGAGGCACCAACGACAACCACAACTGAAGCAACAACCACAACAACTGAAGCACCAACTACAACCACAACTGAAGCAACAACCACAACAACTGAGGCACCAACAACAACCACAACTGAAGCAACAACCACAACAACTGAGGCAGCAAAGACAACCACAACTGAAGCAACAACCACAACAACTGAGGCACCAACGACAACCACAACTGAAGCAACAACCACAACAACTGAAGCACCAACTACAACCACAACTGAAGCAACAACCACAACAACTGAGGCACCAACAACAACCACAACTGAAGCAACAACCACAACAACTGAGGCACCAACGACAACCACAACTGAAGCAACAACCACAACAACTGAAGCAACAACCACAACTGAGGCACCAACGACAACCACAACTGAAGCAACAACCACAACAACTGAGGCAACAACCACAACAACTGAAGCATCAACCACAACAACTGAGGCACCAACGACAACCACAACTGAAACAACAACCACAACAACTGAGGCACCAACGACAACCACAACTGAAGCAACAACCACAACTGAGGCACCAACGACAACCACAACTGAAGCAACAACCACAACAACTGAGGCACCAACGACAACCACAACTGAAGCAACAACCACAACAACTGAATCAACAACCACAACAACTGAGACACCTACGACAACCACAACAACTGAGGCACCAACAACAACTGAAGCAACAACCACAACAACTGAGGCACCAACGACAACCACAACTGAAGCAACAACCACAACAACTGAAGCAACAACCACAACAACTGAGGCACCTACGACAACCACAACTGAAGCAACAACCACAACAACTGAAGCAACAACCACAACAACTGAAGCAACAACCACAACAACTGATGCACCTACGACAACCACAATTGAAGCAACAACCACAACAACTGAGGCACCAACGACAACCACAACTGAAGCAACATCCACAACAACTGAGGCACCAACAACAACCACAACTGAAGCAACAACAACAACAACTGAAGCAACAACCACAACAACTGAGGCACCAACAACAACCACAACTGAAGCAACAACCACAACAACTGAAGCAACAACCACAACAACTGAGGCACCAACGACAACCACAACTGAAGCAACAACCACAACAACTGAAGCAACAACCACAACAACTGAGGCACCAACAACAACCACAACAACTGAAGCAACAACCACAACAACTGAGGCACCAACGACAACCACAACGGAAGCAACAACCACAACAACTGAGGCACCAACAACAACCACAACAACTGAAGCAACAACCACAACAACTGAGGCACCTACGACAACCACAATTGAAGCAACAACCACAACAACTGAGGCACCAACGACAACCACAACTGAAGCAACAACCACAACAACTGAAGCAACAACCACAACAACTGAGGCACTACATACAACCACAACTGAAGCAACAACCACAACAACTGAGGCACCAACGACAACCACGACTGAAGCAACAACCGCAACAACTGAAGCAACAACCACAACAACTGAGGCACCAACGACAACCACAACTGAAGCAACAACCACAACAACTGAGGCACCAACGACAACCACAACTGAAGCAACAACCACAACAACTGAAGCAACAACCACAACTGAGGCACCAACGACAACCACAACTGAAGCAACAACCACAACAACTGAGGCACCAACGACAACCACAACTGAAGCAACAACCACAACAACTGAAGCAACAACCACAACAACTGAGACACCTACGACAACCACAACAACTGAGGCACCAACAACAACCACAACAACTGAAGCAACAACCACAACAACTGAGGCACCAACGACAACCACAACTGAAGCAACAACCACAACAACTGAAGCAACAACCACAACAACTGAGGCACCTACGACAACCACAACTGAAGCAACAACCACAACAACTGAAGCAACAACCACAACAACTGAAGCAACAACCACAACAACTGATGCACCTACGACAACCACAACTGAAGCAACAACCACAACAACTGAAGCAACAACCACAACAACTGAAGCAACAACCACAACAACTGATGCACCTACGACAACCACAATTGAAGCAACAACCACAACAACTGAGGCACCAACGACAACCACAACTGAAGCAACGACCACAACAACTGAGGCACCAACAACAACCACAACTGAAGCAACAACAACAACTGAAGCAACAACCACAACAACTGAGGCACCAACAACAACCACAACTGAAGCAACAACCACAACAACTGAAGCAACAACCACAACAACTGAGGCTTCTACGACAACCACAACTGAAGCAACAACCACAACAACTGAAGCAACAACCACAACAACTGAGGCACCAACGACAACCACAACTGAAGCAACAACCACAACAACTGAAGCAACAACCACAACAACTGAGGCTTCTACGACAACCACAACTGAAGCAACAACCACAACAACTGAAGCAACAACCACAACAACTGAGGCACCAACAACAACCACAACAACTGAAGCAACAACCACAACAACTGAGGCACCAACGACAACCACAACGGAAGCAACAACCACAACAACTGAGGCACCAACAACAACCACAACAACTGAAGCAACAACCACAACAACTGAGGCACCTACGACAACCACAATTGAAGCAACAACCACAACAACTGAGGCACCAACGACAACCACAAGTGAAGCAACAACCACAACAAATGAAGCAACAACCACAACAACTGAGGCACTACATACAACCACAACTGAAGCAACAACCACAACAACTGAAGCAACAACCACAACAACTGAGGCACCAACAACAACCACAACAACTGAAGCAACAACCACAACAACTGAAGCAACAACCACAACAACTGAGGCACCAACAACAACCACAACAACTGAAGCAACAACCACAACAACTGAGACACCTACGACAACCACAATTGAAGCAACAACCACAACAACTGAGGCACCAACGACAACCACAACTGAAGCAACAACAACAACAACTGAGGCACCAATGACAACCACAACTGAAGCAACATCCACAACAACTGAGGCACCAACAACAACCACAACTGAAGCAACAACAACAACAACTGAAGCAACAACCACAACAACTGAGGCACCAACAACAACCACAACTGAAGCAACAACCACAACAACTGAAGCAACAACCACAACAACTGAGGCTTCTACGACAACCACAACTGAAGCAACAACCACAACATCTGAAGCAACAACCACAACAACTGAGGCACCAACGACAACCACAACTGAAGCAACAACCACAACAACTGAAGCAACAACCACAACAACTGAGGCACCAACAACAACCACAGCAACTGAAGCAACAACCACAACAACTGAAGCAACAACCACAACAACTGAGGCACCAACGACAACCACAACGGAAGCAACAACCACAACAACTGAGGCACCAACAACAACCACAACAACTGAAGCAACAACCACAACAACTGAGGCACCTACGACAACCACAATTGAAGCAACAACCACAACAACTGAGGCACCAACGACAACCACAACTGAAGCAACAACAACAACAACTGAGGCACCAACGACAAGCACAACTGAAGCAACAACCACAACAACTGAAGCAACAACCACAACAACTGAGGCACCAACTACAACCACAACTGAAGCAACAACCACAACAACTGAGGCACCAACGACAACCACGACTGAAGCAACAACCGCAACAACTGAAGCAACAACCACAACAACTGAGGCACCAACGACAACCACAACTGAAGCAACAACAACAACAACTGAGGCACCAATGACAACCACAACTGAAGCAACATCCACAACAACTGAGGCACCAACAACAACCACAACTGAAGCAACAACAACAACAACTGAAGCAACAACCACAACAACTGAGGCACCAACAACAACCACACTGAACAACCACAACAACTGAAGCAACAACCACAACAACTGAGGCTTCTACGACAACCACAACTGAAGCAACAACCACAACATCTGAAGCAACAACCACAACAACTGAGGCACCAACGACAACCACAACTGAAGCAACAACCACAACAACTGAAGCAACAACCACAACAACTGAGGCACCAACAACAACCACAACAACTGAAGCAACAACCACAACAACTGAAGCAACAACCACAACAACTGAGTCACCAACGACAACCACAACGGAAGCAACAACCACAACAACTGAGGCACCAACAACAACCACAACAACTGAAGCAACAACCACAACAACTGAGGCACCTACGACAACCACAATTGAAGCAACAACCACAACAACTAAGGCACCAACGACAACCACAACTGAAGCAACAACAACAACAACTGAGGCACCAACGACAAGCACAACTGAAGCAACAACTACAACAACTGAAGCAACAACCACAACAACTGAGGCACCAACTACAACCACAACTGAAGCAACAACCACAACAACTGAGGCACCAACGACAACCACGACTGAAGCAACAACCGCAACAACTGAAGCAACAACCACAACAACTGAGGCACCAACGACAACCACAACTGAAGCAACAACCACAACAACTGAGGCACCAACGACAACCACAACTGAAGCAACAACCACAACAACTGAAGCAACAACCACAACAACTGAGGCACCAACAACAACCACAACTGAATCAACAACCACAACAGAGGCACCAACAACAACCACAAAAACTGAGGCAATGAACATTGCAACAACAACCACCACAGCAAATACAACTGAAGCAACAATAACAACAACAACTGAATCATCTACATCCACAACTATACCCACAGTCCCTGGTAAGAAAATCTAAATTGTTAACATTCAGTTTATGTCAGTCTTTTAATTCCCCATTTGGTACTGTATGTAATAGCAGGACTGTAAATTATTAGTCAATGTAGGCAAATTAGATTCTTAGAAATCCATTACAAGAATCAGCTGTAGTTTTTGGCTTAAATGAAAGAGTAGGTGAAACTGTAAGTACAAAACATTTTAGTCAGTGTAATTTATGCTCAAGACATTATTATAAAGTACAGTCAAGTCACTTTAGTGAAATGATGAGATGGCACCAGGTGTGACTTTGACTAAGACACTTTGCACTAGCTCCTCGGCCACCCAGTGTGGCAGCCCACTGCTCCCCCAGGGGATGAGTAAAAATGCAGAGGACTAATTTCAGTGTGACATATGACAAAAAGTATTATTATTATTATTATTATTATTATTATTATTATTATTATTATTATTATTATTATTATTATTATTTATTTTTTTTATTTTTTTTATTCATCCTGGTTCTATTACAGTCTGGCCACAAAGTAGTTTGTATTACAGGCAGCATCACTATCCTCCCTGGTAGAACAATAAGAAAAAAGTGCCTGTTTCCAGAATTAATCTTGAATAAGCATGTACAATATAAGAATAACAACCCAGTTATTGCAAAAATGCATTTCATTGCAAATGCATTTATGTTAATTACGGTCATTTTTGACCCCACTCGTGAAAGAGTGTAGGTATTGACAGATTTCGCATCCAAGGGTTACAACCGTAACCATCAAAACACAATTAAAAACAAAATAACAGAATTACCTACAGTAAGCATTTCTAAAGCATTTGTGCAAACCCCTGGAACCTCTGTAGTGAGGAGTACAGTACAGTGTAGTAAAGACAAAATATTTGAATGCTGATGTGCTAGTACTTTTAAAATAAAGGATGTACCTGATCAGCTTTTGTTTAGCTGTATTTAATTATAATTTGTTTTCAGAGTAAAGTATTAAAATTTGTCTTCCCGTACAGGTTTAGTATCACTGGTACATCTAGAGATGAAGCTCACAGCCTTTGGGCAGGTGACCAATGAAACAATCATTTACTTTGTTAATAAGGTACGTAAATGAGAAGTGCAAAATGTATTTGTTATGACATGAATACTAATTGTGTGTACAAGTATTAACTGTGTTGTAATGTTTGTTCTTATTTGTTTTTTTTAGTTTTTAATGGAGAAACTGAATGTAACAGCCTCCAGCATCAAAATCAAACAACCAACACAAGCAGCATAAGTGTCACAGCAAATTTTCTATTAAGACTTTGGCTGTAACATGTTAAATTTATGGTTTGGATGTATTAATTGTGTAAAGATAAATGTGTCTTGTTTTTGTTAACAAGACCTGGACTGTTCAAGATGGACTTAAATGTTTAACAAAATGATGCAGGGTTTTATTTTGAAGATCAGGGATCTTGGAAGACGGGAAAAAGTAGAAGAAGGGAAAAAAGGTGGGAGAGCGCTCACGCTGAATGTGTGCAGTACAAAACTCTCGTATGAAAGCTCAGATTATATGCAACGCACCCAATTGAATGAAGTGAGTAAAATTAAGTCAGCACGACAGTTACGTGCATGGACCTGTGTGGTGGTCGGGAGTAAACTTCAGGCCAAAGTTCAGAAGTTCAGAAAAGCGACTATCACCAGTCCTGCTCGTTGACACAACGGGTAAAGATTGCAGCACCTGGAGAGGAACTAGAGACCCAGCTAACAGCTTCGCTTCAGCGGTTGGGAGTCAAACACCAGCGACACGTGTGTCGGTCACCACCAGAACAACGTGAAGCCACTAACAACAACAACTGGAGGCACCATCAAAAAACACAATGAAGCAAACAACCACCAATACTGAGGCACCAAACAAACAAACCACAAACAAGAAGGCAAGACCACAACATGAGGCACAACAAAACCACAACTGAAGCAAAAAACTACAACACCAAGGCCACAACAACAACCACAACTGAGAAGCAACAACACAACGTGAAAGCAACAACCACAACAACTGAGGCACCATCAAAAACCACAACTGAAGCAACAACCACAATAACCGAGGCACTACCAACAACCACAACTGAAGCAACAACCACAACTGAAGCAACAACCCCAACAACTGAGGCACCAACGACAACCACAACTGAAGCAACAACCACAACAAAGCTAGAAGACGAAAAAAAACCCAGAAACAACCACAGCAAAATGAAGAGAAACAAAACAGAACCACAACTGAAGCAACAACCACAAAAACTGAGGCACCAACTACAACAGAAGAAACTACCACAACAACTGAGGCACCATCAACAACCACAACTGAAGCAACAACCACAACAACTGAGGCACTAACAACAACAACTGAGGCACCATCAAAAACCACAACGGAAGCAACAACCACAATAACTGAGGCACCAACAACAACCACAACAGAAGCGACAGCAACAACGACCACAAACAACTGAGCAATAACAAACAACCACAACTGAAGCAACAACTACAACAACCAAGGCACCAACAACAACCACAACTGAAGCAACATTTACAACTGAAGCAACAACCAACAACAACTGAGGCACCATCAAAAACCACAACTGAAGCAACAACCACAATAACTGAGGAACCAACAACAACCACAACAGAAGCAACGACCACAACAACTGAGGCACTAACAACAACCACAACTGAAGCAACAACTACAACAACCGAGGCACCAACAACAACCACAACTGAAGCAACAACTACAACTGAAGCAAGAAAACAAACAAAATGAGGCAAAAACAAAAACAAACAAATCAAAAGAAAACAACACCACAAAAAACAACGAAAAAAAAAAAAAAAAAAAATGAAAACATAGAAAAAAAAAACTGAAAAAAAAGAAGAAACCACAACAAGAAAAAAAACACCGAAGGCACCAACAACAACCACAACTGAAGCAACAACCACAACAACTGAGACACCAACAACATCCACAACTGAAACAACAACCACCACAACACACTGAGGCACCAACGGAAAACCACAACAAGAAGCAACGACCACAACAACTGAGGCACCAACAACAACCACAACTGAAAGCAAACAACTACAACGAAGCAACAACCACAAACAACTGAGGCAAACTAACAACAAACAATGAGGCACCATGACAAAAACCACAACTGAAGCAACAAAAATAACAACAACAGAGGCAACCAAAAACAACCACAACTGAAGCAACAACTACAACTGAAGCAACAACCACAACAACTGAGGCACCAACAACAACCACAACTGAAGCAACAACCCCAACAACTGAGGCACCAACGACAACCACAACTGAAGCAACAACCACAACAGCTGAAGAAACAACCACAGCAACTGAAGTAACAACCAGAACCACAACTGAAGCAACAACCACAACAACTGAGGCACCATCAACAACCACAACTGAAGCAACGACCACAACAACTGAGGCACCAACAACAACCAAAACAGAAGCAACGACCACAACAACTGAAGCAACAACTACAACAGAAGCAATGACCACAACAACTGAGGCACCAACAACATCCACAACTGAAGCAATAACCACAACAACAGAGGCACCAGCAACAACCACAACAACTAAAGCAACAACCACAACAACTGAGGCACCAACAACAACCAGAACTGAAGCAACAACCACAACAGCAGAGGCACCATCAACAACCACAACAGAAGCAACAACCACAACAACTGAGGCACCAACAACAATCACAACTGAAGCAACAACTACAACAAATGAGGCACAAACAACTACAACAGAAGCAACAACCACAACAACTGAAGCAACAACTACAACAGAAGCAACGACCCCACAACAACTGAGGCAACAAGAACAACCAAAACTGAAGCAACAACTACAACAACTGAGGCACCAACAACAACCACAACTGAAGCAACAACTACAACTGAAGCAACAACCACAACAACTGAGGCACCATCAACAACCACAACTGAAGCAACGACCACAACAACTGAGGCACCAACAACAACCACAACTGAAGCAACAACACACAACAAAATGAGGCAACAATAAAAACAACAAAATGAGCAAAAAAAACACAACTGAGGCACCAACAACAACCACAACTGAAGCAACAACTACAACAACTGAGGCACAAACAACTACAACAGAAGCAACGACCACAACAACTGAGGCAACAACAACAACCACAACTGAAGCAACAACCACAACAACTGAGGCACCATCAACAACCACAACTGAAAGCAACGACCACAACAACTGAGGCACCAACAACAACCACAACAGAGGCAACAACCACAACAACTGAAGCAACAACTACATCAGAAGCAACGACCACAACAACTGAAGCAACAACCACAACAACTGAGGCACCAAAAACATCCACAACTAAAGCAAACAACCACAACAACAGAGGCACCAACAACAACCAGAACTGAAGCAACAACCACAACAACTGAGGCACCAACAACAATCACAACTGAAGCAACAACTACAATAACTGAGGCACAAACAACTACAACAGAAGGAACGACCACAACAACTGATGCACCATCAACAACCACAACTGAAGCAACGACCACAACAACTGAGGCACCAACAACAACTACAACAGAAGCAACGACCACAACAACGGAAGCAACAACCACAACAACCGAGGCACCATCAACAACCACAACTGAAGCAACAACCACAACAACTGAGGCACCAACAACAACCACAACTGAAGCAACAACCACAACAACTGAAGCAACAACCACAACAACTGAGGCACCAACAACAATCACAACTGAAGCAACAACTACAACAACTGAGGCACAAACAACTACAACAGAAGCAACGACCATAACAACTAAAGCAACAACCAAAACAACTGAGGCACCGACAACAACCACAACAGAAGCAACGACCACAACAACTGAAGCAACAACTACAACAACTGAGGCAAAAACAACAACCACACCAGAAGCAACGACCACAAAAACTGAGGCACCAACAACAACCACAACACTTGCCACACCAACAACTACAACAGAAGCAACGACCACGACAACTGAAGCAACAACCACAACTGTGGCACCAACAACAACCACAACAGAAGCAACGACCACAACAAACTGAAGCAACAACTACAATAGAAGCAACGACCACAACAACTGAAGCAACAACTACAATAGAAGCAACGACCACAACAACTGAAGCAACGACCACAACAACTGAGGCACCAACAACAACCACAACTGAAGCAACAAACTACAACTGAAGCAACAACAACAACAACTGAGGGGACACAAAAAAAAAAACAACTAAAGCAAAATTAAACTCAAAAAAATGACGGTACCAAC